>NC_048566.1:96700294-96722794 GCF_013265735.2 Oncorhynchus mykiss
AAAGGAATGAGAGAAGAGAAAGGAATGAGATAAGAGAAAGGAATGAGAGAAGAGAAAGGAATGAGAGAAGAGAAAGGAATGAGAGAAGAGATAGGAATGAGAGAAGAGATATGAATGAGAGAAGAGAAAGGAATGAGAGAAGAGAAAGGAATAAGAGAAGAGAAAGGAATGAGAGAAGAGATAGGAATGAGAGAAGAGATAGGAATGAGAGAAGAGAAAGGAATGAGAGAAGATAAAGGAATGAGAGTAGAGAAAGGAATGAGAGAAGAGAAAGGAATGAGAGAAGAGATAGGAATGAGAGAAGAGAAAGGAATTAGAGAAGATAAAGGAATGAGAGAAGAGAAAGGAATGAGAGAAGAGAAAGGAATGAGAGAAGAGAAAGGAATGAGAGAAGAGATAGGAATGAGAGAAGAGAAAGGAATGAGAGAAGAGAAAGGAATGAGAGAAGAGAAAGGAATGAGAAGAGAAAGGAATGAGAGAAGAGAAAGGAATGAGAGAAGAGAAAGGAATGAGAGAAGAGAAAGGAATGAGAGAAGAGAAAGGAATGAGAGAAGAGATAGGAATAAGAGAAGAGATAGGAATGAGAGGAGAAAGGAATGAGAGAAGAGAAAGGAATGAGAGAAGAGAAAGGAATGAGAGGAATGAGAGAAGAGGATTTTGATTTGATTAGGATCCCCATTCGCAGACGCCAATGGCGACAGCTAGTCTTACTGGGTTCCAACACATAATGAAAAAGACATTACAGACTTTACAATTTACATCCAGTACATGTAAAAACATGAACATGTAGTGTGTGTGTGTGTATCCATCAGTTCCACATACATGTCAGTACATACACACAACAAGTAGGTCACATTAGATAGAAGAGGAGAGGAGAGGAAAGAGAGAAGAGGAAAGAGAAGAGGAGAGCGAGAAGAGGAGAGAGAGAGAGAAGAGGAGAGAGAAGATGTGAGGAAAGAGAGAAGAGCATGGAAGAGAGGAAATAGAGAAGAGGAGAGGAGAGAGAAGAGGAGAGAGAGAAGATGTGAGGAAAGATAGAAGAGGATAGAAGAGGAGAGAGAGAAGAGAGAGAGAAAAGGAGAGGAAAGAGAGAAAAGGAGAGCGAGAATAGAAGAGGAAAGATAGAAGAGGAGAGAGAGAGAGAGAACAGAAGTGAAAAGAGAGAAGAGGAGAGAGAGAAGAGGAGAGAAGACGAGAGGAAAGAGAAGACGACAGAAGACGAGAGGAAAGAGAGAAGAGGAGAGGAGAGGAGAGGAGAGGAGAGGAGAGGAGAGGAGTGGAGATGAGACAGGAGGAGAGAGGAGGAGAGGAGAGGAGAGAAAGAAAAGGAGAGTGATCGAGGCAAAGGAAAGTTAGGCATTAGAAACAGCCAGACAGGCAGAAAGAGAGACATGCAAAAAGAGAGACAGGAAAAAAAGAGACAGGCAGAGAGGAAGACAGGCAGAGAGGGAGACAGGCAGACAGCGAGACAGGCAGACAGCGAGACAGGCAGACAGCGAGACAGGCAGAGAGCGAGACAGGCAGAGAGCGAGACTGGCAGAGAGCGAGACAGGCAGAGAGGGAGACTGGCAGAGAGGGAGAATGGCAGAGAGGGAGACAGGCAGAGAGCGAGACAGGCAGAGAGCGAGGCAGGCAGACAGCGAGGCAGGCAGACAGCGAGGCAGGCAGACAGCGAGGCAGGCAGACAGCGAGACAGGCAGACAGCAAGACAGTCAGGAAAAGACAATGTAAGGTAAATATGTAAATTATAGATAGATGGATACAAGGACAAACTGTTGGAGATGAGACAGGGAATGGGCGTAGATCAGAGCCCTGCACGGGCATGAACTTTACACCCGAGCCCAACCCATGCCCACAACGCTTAGGCCCTACCCTGCCCAGCCCGAAACCAGAAATAACTTCCTCCCTTAGTAAATCCATTAGCTGATCCTCTCTGTCTGTCACTGTCTCACGGTGCCTAGCTCACTCTGCATGCGCTCTGCTCAAGGCAGCTCTGAATTTGTGAGAAACCATAGCAACGGCTTCGCTTGGGCTGCTCCGCTCAATGAAGAGACAGGAGAGCAGTTAGCTACTTTTCATCACCCTAAACAAAGACAACTCAACATTATTCTTTTCTTTGAAATAATCTCTCCTGCGTTATATCTTTAGGTTGACGCACTTCTGACACCATGTTATGATCTTAGTCAGATGGGACTGTACTGCAGCAGCAGAGCCCGAGAAAATGGCTCAGCTTCAAAATGTTACCCTAGTTAATGATGAGACAACAGACCCTACCGTACCCTAGTTATTGATGAGACAACAGACCCTACCGTACCCTAGTTATCGATGAGACAACAGACCCTACCGTACCCTAGTTAATGATGAGACAACAGACCCTACCGTACCCTAGTTAATGATGAGACAACAGACCCTACCGTACCCTAGTTAATGATGAGACAACAGACCCTACCGTACCCTAGTTAATGATGAGACAACAGACCCTACCGTACCCTAGTTATTGATGAGACAACAGACCCTACCGTAACCTGGTTAATGATGAGACAACAGACCCTACTGTACCCTAGTTAATGATGAGACAACAGACCCTACTATACCCTAGTTAATGATGAGACAACAGGCCCTACCGTACCCTAGTTATTGATGAGACAACAGACCCTACCGTACCCTAGTTAATGATGAGACAACAGACCCTACTGTACCCTAGATAATGATGAGACAACAGACCCTACTGTACCCTAGTTAATGATGAGACAACAGACCCTACCGTACCCTAGTTATCGATGAGACAACAGACCCTACTGTACCCTAGTTAATGATGAGACAACAGGCCCTACCGTACCCTAGTTAATGATGAGACAACAGACCCTACCGTACCCTAGTTATCGATGAGACAACAGACCCTACCGTACCCTAGTTATTGATGAGACAACAGACCCTACCGTACCCTAGTTATTGATGAGACAACAGACCCTACCGTACCCTAGTTATTGATGAGACAACAGACCCCACCGTACCCTGGTTAATGATGAGACAACAGACCCTACCATACCCTAGTTAATGATGAGACAACAAACCCTACCGTACCCTAGTTATCGATGAGACAACAGACCCTACCGTACCCTAGTTATTGATGAGACAACAGACCCTACCGTACCCTAGTTAATGATGAGACAACAGACCCTACCGTACCCTAGTTAATGATGAGACAACAGACCCTACCGTACCCTAGTTATTGATGAGACAACAGACCCTACCGTACCCTAGTTATTGATGAGACAACAGACCCTACCGTACCCTAGTTATTGATGAGAAAACAGTCCCTACCGTACCCTAGTTATTGATGAGACAACAGACCCTACCGTACCCTAGTTAATGATGAGACAACAGACCCTACCGTACCCTAGTTAATGATGAGACAACAGACCCTACCGTACCCTAGTTATCGATGAGACAACAGACCCTACCGTACCCTAGTTATTGATGAGACAACAGACCCTACCGTACCCTAGTTATTGATGAGACAACAGACCCTACCGTACCCTAGTTATTGATGAGACAACAGACCCTACCGTACCCTAGTTAATGATGAGACAACAGACCCTACCGTACCCTAGTTAATGATGAGACAACAGACCCTACCGTACCCTAGTTAATGATGAGACAACAGACCCTACCGTACCCTAGTTAATGATGAGACAACAGACCCTACCGTACCCTAGTTAATGATGAGACAACAGACCCTACGATACCCTAGTTAATGATGAGACAACAGACCCTACCATACCCTAGTTAATGATGAGACAACAGACCCTACCGTACCCTAGTTAATGATGAGACAACAGACCCTACCATACCCTAGTTAATGATGAGACAACAGACCCTACCGTACCCTAGTTATTGATGAGACAACAGACCCTACCGTACCCTAGTTAATGATGAGACAACAGACCCTACCGTACCCTAGTTATTGATGAGACAACAGACCCTACCGTACCCTAGTTATTGATGAGACAGCAGACCCTACCGTACCCTAGTTATTGATGAGACAACAGACTCTACCGTACCCTAGTTATTGATGAGACAACAGACCCTACCGTACCCTAGTTATTGATGAGACAACAGACCCTACCGTACCCTAGTTATCGATGAGACAACAGACCCTACCGTACCCTAGTTATCGATGAGACAACAGACCCTACCGTACCCTAGTTAATGATGAGACAACAGTCCCTACCGTACCCTAGTTATTGATGAGACAACAGTCCCTACCCGGTCCTAGTTATTGATGAGACAACAGTCCCTACCCGGTCATAGTTATCAATGAGACAACAGACCCTACCGTACCCTAGTTATTGATGAGACAACAGGCCCTACTGTACCCTAGTTATCAATGAGACAACAGACCCTACCGTACCCTAGTTATCGATGAGACAACAGTCCCTACCGTACCCTAGTTATTGATGAGACAACAGTCCCTACCCGGTCCTAGTTATTGATGAGACAACAGTCCCTACCCGGTCATAGTTATCAATGAGACAACAGACCCTACCGTACCCTAGTTATTGATGAGACAACAGGCCCTACTGTACCCTAGTTATCAATGAGACAACAGACCCTACCCGGTCCTAGTTATCAATGAGACAACAGACCCTAACCGGTCCTAGTTATCGATGAGACAACAGACCCTACCGTACCCTAGTTATCAATGA
The DNA here is from genome assembly GCF_013265735.2 of Oncorhynchus mykiss. Lineage (NCBI taxonomy): Eukaryota > Metazoa > Chordata > Actinopteri > Salmoniformes > Salmonidae > Oncorhynchus > Oncorhynchus mykiss. The sequence continues at coordinate 96,705,004 of NC_048566.1, forward strand.
GACAACAGACCCTTCCGTACCCTAGTTATCGATGAGACAACAGGCCCTACCCGGTCCTAGTTATCGATGAGACAACAGACCCTACCCGGTCCTAGTTATCGATGAGACAACAGACCCTACCCGGTCCTAGTTATCGATGAGACAACAGACCCTACCGTACCCTAGTTATCAATGAGACAACAGACCCTACCGTACCCTAGTTATCGATGAGACAACAGACCCTAACGTACCCTAGTTATCGATGAGACAACAGGCCCTACCGTACCCTAGTTATCAATGAGACAACAGGCCCTACCCGGTCCTAGTTATTGATGAGACAACAGGCCCTGCCCGGTCCTAACCCGGTCCTAACCCGGTCCTAACCCGGCTCGGGTAGCAGAACTGTAGTGTAGATGGAGGACTGTGTGAATTCTATGAGGACTATGAATATGTCAGCAACAATGAGTTTTAACATTATTCATGTAGCAGTGTTGAACTCTTACAAACCATTTCCTATTTCAAGTGTGGGTGCCCTACATCACTCAAATCCTTGTCTGACATCTAAAATGACCCAGTCAGTAAAGCCTGCTTAGCTTAACTGTCCCACACATTAAGATCACCAAGTAGTTGGAGTTTCTCATTTTCCCCGGGGGGCAACATCTGTTCAGTTTCTTTTTAGGAAGTCAGCTAGCACACCCACTGTGTGTCTCTGTCCTACTACAATAATCAACAAAGTCATCACTGAATATGTCAGCAACAATGATTCAAGGGTTAACAGTTTAAACATAGAAATGACCCCCCCCCCCCCAAAAAAAAATGGTGAATAAAGTGGATGGAGGAGAGTTGAAGACGGCGGCATGGCACACGACTAGAAGACAAGACACAGCAGCGACCTCATTGGCCCTGACCTTTGGGTTGTGGCCACCATCGAGGTTTAGTTGCATAAGCTGTGCTACAGTGTGCTCCCGGACGCTGTTTAGGTCGGCCTGCTGCCGACGAAGCTTTATCAGCAGCAAGGTTAGCTCCTCAGGCTGCAGGGGGAAGGAAGGGCAGAGGGACAACCAAAGAGGAGGAGAGAGGAGGAGAACTCAGAGGTACAGGAGACACGGCAAGGCAGGACCAGGGCAAGATGACAGGTAAAGGGGGCAGGGGGGGGCAACAAGGAGCAGAGGAGAGGAAGGATAGGTCAGGAGAGCATGGGACAAAGGGACACAGCGGAAGAGAGGAAGGGGGTATAGAGAAGGCAGAGGGAGAAGAGAACAGGTCAGAGAAACACAACAGACACACAGCAGGGAGGAGAGGAGGACAGACAGGAGGACAGGTTAGGACCACAGTATAGGCAGGAGACAGTAGGAGGACAGACAGGAGGACAGACAGGAGGACAGACAGGAGGACAGGTTAGGACCACAGTATAGGCAGGAGACAGTAGGAGGACAGACAGGAGGACAGGTTAGGACCACAGTATAGGCAGGAGACAGTAGGAGGACAGACAGAAGTACAGACAGGAGGACAGACAGGTTAGGACCACAGTATAGGCAGGAGACAGTAGGAGGACAGACAGGAGGACAGACAGGAAGACAGACAGGAGGACAGACAGGAGGACAGGTTAGGACCACAGTATAGACAGGAGGACAGACAGGAGGACAGGTTAAGACCACAGTATAGACAGGAGACAGTAGTAGGACAGGTTAGGACCACAGTATAGACAGGAGGACAGGTTAGGACCACAGTATAGACAGGAGGACAGACAGGAGGACAGGTTAGGACCACAGTACAGACAGGAGGACAGACAGGAGGCCAGGTTAAGACCACAGTATAGACAGGAGACAGTAGGAGGACAGGTTAGGACCACAGTATAGACAGGAGGACAGACAGGAGGACAGGTTAGGACCACAATATAGACAGGAGGACAGGTTAGGACCACAGTACAGACAGGAGGACAGACAGGAGGACAGGTTAGGACCACAGTACAGACAGGAGGACAGACAGGAGGACAGGTTAGGACCACAGTACAGACAGGAGACAGGAGGACACTGCACACCAGCAGAGTAGGTGTAGAGTACTGGATCCCTGTGAGCTGAATGGAAGGTCCCTGTAGCACATCCACCGTGTCCCACTAAGTCACCATGTACCCAAAATGGCGTGGGTAAAGAAATGACAGACAACCCGGCTATGGCTCAGGGAACTGTGAACAACAGGGCTGATGTAGCAAGCGTTAAGGGAGTAAACTCATGTTAAACCACACCACTTGGAACACTGATCTGAGTCCTGTCTAAACATGCCTCTACAGCAGTTCTCTTCTTGGAAGAGAAAGACAGGGGAGTGATTACAACAAAAAATGTATTGTCTTTGGAATTAGCCCTATTAGACCAGAATGGAAAACTAAACAGTCTTTAACTGGAATTCCAGGGTGGTATTAATAGCCTAGATTAAACAGAAGTGAACCTGACAGTGTATCGAGGCCAAGGGCAGGGTACTGTAGGCCAGATCAGGGGAAGGAAGGAGGGGAGGGGGAGAGAGAGAAAGGGGAGGGGGGAGAGAGAGAAAGGGGAGGGGGGAGCACAAACCAGGATGGGAGAGGGGGAGGGTGGGGAGAGGGGGAAAGAGAGAGAGGGTGGGAGGGGGAAAGAGAGTGAGGGGGAGAGAGAGGGGGGGGGCACGAACCAGGGTGGGAGAGAGAGGGGGGAGGGTGGGGAGAGGAGAGAGAGAGATGGGGAGAGAGAGAAAGCAGAGGGGGGAGAGAGGGGGGGGGCACGAACCAGGGTGGGAGAGAGGGGGGCGGGAGAGGGGTAAAGAGAGAGAGAGGGGGAGAGCGGGAAAGAGAGAGAGGGAGGAGAGGGAGAGGGAGGTGGACTAACCGTTTTTCCTTGCAGAGACTGGGCAGTGATGGTCTGGACAGGGATCCCTGCTGGCATGGACCTCCTCTCAGGCGGGTAGGCATACTGTAGGACACAGAGAGAGGTGATCCTGTTGGGAAAGCTGAGGAAGGTGTTTGTCTGCCAGAGTCAGCCGTGGGCCAAAAAAATAGATCATTCTGGAAGCCTCTGGCCCGCAGACCCCACTTTGAGCGGCCCAGGAGTCTTGATTTTGTAATGCTCAACCACTGAAAACAAGGCACTACAAAATGTCTTCATGAGGATGTACGAGGATGTTGGACTACCTGGTTGAGATGTGGTGTCCTGTGTCTTCTGTCTATGGTAACATCCCCCCGGTATACAGGGAAGGCCACCTCAGACCTACTGGAGCTGGGGTTGTAGGAGAAGTGGAGGGGCGAGTAGCCCCCGTACATAGACAGGGACCCATGCGAGGGTGAGGGGGGGATGGAGTGGTGACCGTGACCCTGGTGCTCAGACAGGTTGATCATGGTCTTGGGGCTGGGCAGGGTCCCGTAGGGTCTGGGAGTGGACGACATAGGCCTGGTGAGGAGGAGGAAGATGGTTAGACCAGGGTTTAAATACTACCTGAAATATTGTCAAATACTTTAACTATGCATTGAGCTTACCGGTTGCAATCGACCAATAGAAACGTTTAAAAGTACAAACTCTACAACTGGCACTCCCAAGCTGGATAAAGCAAAACTGCAAAATCAAATCCCACAAATGGTAAAAATAAAAAATAAAATGATGTACCACTTCCCAAATAGAACCCAGTCATACCGTGTGGGGGTATAGGCCTGCCTCTGCTGCCACTCATACAGCTGCCACATAGTGTCGTCCCTCATGGAGCGTCTCTTGTCTGCAGAGGATAGCCCCAGGCCCAGGCCCATGGCCTGGTCATACATGGAGGGGGACATGCTGCAGATACTGTCCGGCCGGGCCATGCTGTTCCTGGGTAAGGTACGGTAGCCGGGGTCCCCGTAGTGAGGCATGGCTGGAGGGGCTCGGTGACTGGGCATGTTCCTGGGCAGTGTCTGGTACGACATGATGCTGAAGGATGGAGAGAAAGGAAAAGGAGTTTTAAATATGTCATCAAAACAACGTAGAAAAACAGGAAATAGAGAATATTGGTTTGGGCTGTAGGTTCATTTCAACGAGCATAGAGGAGGGGCAGGGTAGCCTAGTGGTTAGAGCGTTGGACGAGTAACCGGAAGGTTGCAAGTTCAAAACTACCGAGTCTGTCGTTCTGCTCCTGAACAGGCAGTTCACCCACTGTTCCTAGGCCGTCATTGAATATAAGAATTTGTTATTAACTGACTTGCCTAGTTAAATAAAGGTAAAATAAATGATGGAAAACGTATCTCTGGAGGGAAACATTATGAAGAGTTACACACTTCCTTTACATGTTCTTCTGCAAGTCTCTGTCAAACTCATTATGAACGAGCTTACAGCAAGAGGCATTGATCGGGGGGGGGGTTAATCTAACAGACTGCCCACATCACAGTCAGACACCAAATGGCAGTGGTGGTGTAGAGGGGGGGGGTTAATCTAACAGACTGCCCACATCACAGTCAGACACCAAATGGCAGTGGTGGTGTAGAGGGGGGGGGTTAATCTAACAGACTGCCCACATCACAGTCAGACACCAAATGCCAGTGGTGGTGTAGAGGGGGGGGGGGGTTAATCTAACAGACTGCCCACATCACAGTCAGACACCAAATGGCAGTGGTGGTGTAGAGGGGGGGGGGGGGGGGGGGGGGGGGGTTAATCTAACAGACTGCCCACATCACAGTCAGACACCAAATGGCAGTGGTGGTGTAGAGGGGGGGGGGGGTTAATCTAACAGACTGCCCACATCACAGTCAGACACCAAATGCCAGTGGTGGTGTAGAGGGGGGGGGGGGGGGGTTAATCTAACAGACTGCCCACATCACAGTCAGACACCAAATGGCAGTGGTGGTGTAGAGGGGGGGGGGGGGGGGGGGGGGTTAATCTAACAGACTGCCCACATCACAGTCAGACACCAAATGCCAGTGGTGGTGTAGAGGGGGGGGGGTTAATCAAACAGACTGCCCACATCACAGTCAGACACCAAATGCCAGTGGTGGTGTAAAGGGGGGGGGGGGGGGGTTAATCTAACAGACTGCCCACATCACAGTCTGGCACCAAATGGCACAGTGGTGGTTGGGGGGGAGGGGGTTAATCTAACAGACTGTCCACATCACAGACAGGCTCCAAATGGCAGTGATGGTTGGGGGGGAGGGGGTTAATCTAACAGACTGCCCACATCACAGTCAGACACCAAATGGCAGTGAAGTTCTTTTCCTGGAGGGTAACACAGTCGGTTGTAGACCCATTTTCCAAGCTGAACTTCAGATGATATTTTTAGCTTGACCTCGTGGTGAGAGAGTTCATTAGATGCTGTGACCCATTAGCCTGTTAACGTGAATACTTGGTCAGCTGCCAGGAACCCATGTATGAGTGTAACAGATATGATTAAACACACCACGGTGTGTGAAATGGTTGAATGTGAACCACGTGTGTCTCTTTGTGCATCTCTCTCTCTCTCTCGCACACACTCACATGCTTGACAGAAGAGAGCGAGAAGCAACAGCGCTTTAGGCAAAATCTGATTATTCCACCAACAATGCTGTGATTCTGAACAGCTCCACATACCCAGTAGCATCAGAGACAGTGCAGATAGAGTCAGACAGAGAGCAGACTACTAACTTCACTTACAGAATAACAGACTGTAGACAACAACTGAACACAGAGGAAATTGAGACATCATCCAAGACGACATTTGTATAATGCGACTACTATGTTGGAGGGGTGTGGTGGAGCAGGGAGGACATTTTATGGCCAATAATGATAAACGTAGTGTTTTTTAGCTGGTTGAAAACAACAAGGGACAAAAAAAACAAAAAAAATTGGAATTCAGTCTGGTTTTTCTTCAATTTGGTGCCCAATGAACACAACCCTGATGCCTGATGAGCAGTCTGTTAGTCAGTCCGTGTCTCGTTGCTCTGTACTGCCGTTGTTTACCTCAGCAGCTCGGTGGTTTTACTGTATCCATTAATGTCTTCACTGGTTCTGTTGGGCTTGGAGGAAGCTATGCTTACTGATTTTGGCAACACAATACATAGATGAAATACACAATGAACTCCCGATCGCAGATGGGCACTTTCAACTGCTGCAGGGTCTCAGGGTTACAGTAGTTACACCAAGTATGTAGCCTGTGTACACTGTTTGTGGCATTAAAAGTGAAGCTATATGAGCAAGAGTTGCCAATGAGGTTGGAGCTTTCTCAACTTTAAATTGCAGTGTTTTGGAAAAATAAAAAGTTTCATCAGAAAATGATAGAGTCTTCTGCTGATGAAATGTGCTTAAGGTACTCGGTACGGTAGCAGGTTAACGATGAGAGAGAAATAGGACAGGTACGGTAGCAGGTTAATGATGAGAGAGAAATAGGACAGGTACAGTAGCAGGTTAACGATGAGAGAGAAATAGGACAGGTACAGTAGCAGGTTAACGATGAGAGAGAAATAGGACAGGTACGGTAGCAGGTTAATGATGAGAGAGAAATAGGACAGGTACAGTAGCAGGTTAACGATGAGAGAGAAATAGGACAGGTACGGTAGCAGGTTAATGATGAGAGAGAAATAGGACAGGTACAGTAGCAGGTTAATGATGAGAGAAATAGGACAGGTACGGTAGCAGGTTAATGATGAGAGAGAAATAGGACAGGTACAGTAGCAGGTTAATGATGAGAGAGAAATAGGACAGGTACAGTAGCAGGTTAATGATGAGAGAGAAATAGGACAGGTACAGTAGCAGGTTAATGATGAGAGAAATAGGACAGGTACAGTAGCAGGTTAACGATGAGAGAGAAATAGGACAGGTACAGTAGCAGGTTAACGATGAGAGAGAAATAGGACAGGTACAGTAGCAGGTTAACAATGAGAGAGAAATAGGACAGGTACAGTAGCAGGTTAATGATGAGAGAGAAATAGGACAGGTACGGTAGCAGGTTAATGATGAGAGAAATAGGACAGGTACGGTAGCAGGTTAATGATGAGAGAGAAATAGGACAGGTACAGTAGCAGGTTAATGATGAGAGAAATAGGACAGGTATGGTAGCAGGTTAACGATGAGAGAGAAATAGGACAGGTACAGTAGCAGGTTAATGATGAGAGAGAAATAGGACAGGTACAGTAGCAGGTTAATGATGAGAGAGAAATAGGACAGGTACGGTAGCAGGTTAACGATGAGAGAGAAATAGGACAGGTACAGTAGCAGGTTAATGATGAGAGAGAAATAGGACAGGTACAGTAGCAGGTTAATGATGAGAGAAATAGGACAGGTACGGTAGCAGGTTAATGATGAGAGAGAAATAGGACAGGTACAGTAGCAGGTTAATGATGAGAGAGAAATAGGACAGGTACAGTAGCAGGTTAATGATGAGAGAAATAGGACAGGTACGGTACCAGGTTAATGATGAGAGAGAAATAGGACAGGTACAGTAGCAGGTTAATGATGAGAGAAATAGGACAGGTACGGTAGCAGGTTAATGATGAGAGAGAAATAGGACAGGTACGGTAGCAGGTTAATGATGAGAGAGAAATAGGACAGGTACAGTAGCAGGTTAATGATGAGAGAGAAATAGGACAGGTACAGTAGCAGGTTAATGATGAGAGAGAAATAGGACAGGTAGAGTAGCAGGTTAATGGTGAGAGAGAAATAGGACAGATACAGTAGCAGGTTAATGATGAGAGAGAAATAGGACAGGTACAGTAGCAGGTTAATGATGAGAGAGAGAAACAGGACAGGTACGGTAGCATGTTAATGATGAGAGAGAAATAGGACAGATCCAGTAGCAGGTTAATGATGAGAGAGAAATAGGACATGTACGGAAGCAGGTTAATGATGAGAGAGAGAAACAGGACAGGTACGGTAGCAGGTTAACGATGAGAGAGAAACAGAACAGGTACAGTAGCAGGTTAATTATGAGAGAGAGAGAAACAGGACAGGTACAGTAGCAGGTTAACGATGAGAGAGAAAAACAGGACAGGTACAGTAGCAGGTTAACGATGAGAGAGAAACAGGACAGGTACAGTAGCAGGTTAATTATGAGAGAGAGAGAAACAGGACAGGTACAGTAGCAGGTTAACGATGAGAGAGAAAAACAGGACAGGTATGGTAGCAGGTTAACGATGAGAGAAAGAAACAAGACAGGTACAGTAGCAGGTTAATGATGACAAAGAGAAACAGGATCCCGGCTGACTGGCTTTAAACACACACACACCCCTGCGGATTGTCTATAGATGCTGCGGTGTGATTCATCATTTCTAACAATGGGTCAAGACAAGTTCACTCCCCTCTCTCCCTCTCCTGTCAGAGGATGCAGGCTAAACAGAAGAAGAATACATTATTGATCTAATACAATACATCACTGAACTCAGAGCAGACTCTAATACAATACATCACTGAACTCAGAGCAGACTCTAATACAATACATCACTGAACTCAGAGCAGACTCTAATACAATACATCACTGAACTCAGAGCAGACTCTAATACAATACATCACTGAACTCAGAGCAGACTCTAATACAATACATCACTGAACTCAGAGCAGACTCTAATACAATACATCACTGAACTCAGAGCAGACTCTAATACAATACATCACTGACACAGAGCAGACTCTAATACAATACATCACTGACTCAGAACAGACTCTAATACAATACATCACTGAACTCAGAGCAGACTCTAATACAATACATCACTGAACTCAGAGCAGACTCTAATACAATACATCACTGACACAGAGCAGACTCTAATACAATACATCACTGAACTCAGAGCAGACTCTAATACAATACATCACTGAACTCAGAGCAGACTCTAATACAATACATCACTGACACAGAGCAGACTCTAATACAATACATCACTGACTCAGAACAGACTCTAATACAATACATCACTGAACTCAGAGCAGACTCTAATACAATACATCACTGAACTCAGAGCAGACTCTAATACAATACATCACTGACACAGAGCAGACTCTAATACAATACATCACTGAACTCAGAGCAGACTCTAATACAATACATCACTGGACTCAGAGCAGATTCTAATACAATACATCACTGACTCAGAGCAGACTCTAATACAATACATCACTGACACAGAGCAGACTCTAATACAATACATCACTGACACAGAGCAGACTCTAATACAATACATCCCTGGGCTCAGAGCAGACTCTAATACAATACATCACTGGACTGTGTATGGGATAAGAAAAGTCTCTAATCTTTCTGTCTCTAATATTTTGTTCCATCTAGGGAAAGAGTCAATATTTCACTATCTGGCAAGTCCAAAAACGTAACCCCCCCCCCCCCCACCCTCACACATCCACACCCACCTGTGTGTGTCATCATCCTGGTTGCGTACTCTCTGTGTGCGGACCCACTGTTCCAGCTGCTGCATGGAGTTGGTCCTGGTCAGGGTCCTGGGTTCAGGTTCCCCATGGGGGTACTGGGGGGTAGGGGTGGTGGGGGTCATGCTGCCCTGGATAGAGGGGGTCCGATGGGGCTGGGGGTTGGTCATCATCTCCCCTGGGCTCTGGTCCCCAGCACCGTTCACCTAAAAGTGCAACGATGACATTTTTAACTTTCATCGAATGGCAGAATGACAACAGTCTCTTCCGGAATAACTGGTGTTTGCAATAGAAGACTACAGCTCCAATGTACAATTAACAGAGTCGCCACTGGCAATGATACATATACTGTATATTACCATATGGTATACAGTACCTTCCATTTTGTTGTGTTACAGCTTGAATTTAAAATGTATTACAGTTACATTTTGTGTCACAATAGTGGAATTATGTTTATTGACATTTTTACAAATTAATAAAATGTCACGCCCTGACCTTAGATATCTCTGTTTACTATATATTTTGGTTAGGTCAGGGTGTGACTAGGGTGGGTACTCTAGTGTGTTGTATGTCTAGGGTTGTTGTAGGTCTAGGGGTTTTTGTATGGCTATGTTGGCCTGATATGGTTCCCAATCAGAGACAGCTGTTTATCGTTGTCTCTGATTGGGGATCATATTTAAGCAGCCCTGTTACCCACTTTCTGTTGTGGGATCTTGTCTATGTGTAGTTGCCTGTCAGCACTCGTTTGTATAGCTTCACGTTTCGTTTTTTTTGTTAGTTTGTTCAGTGTTCATTCAGTTAAATAAAATAATGTACGCATACCACGCTGTCAATAAGTATTCAACCCCTTGGTTATGGCAAGCCTAAATAAGTTCAGAAGTTAAAATGTGCTTAACAAGTCACATGATAAGTTGCATGGACTCACTTTGTGTGCAATATTAGTGTTTAACATGACTCATAAAGAAGGGCACCTATTGGTAGATGGGTAAAAATTATGAATTAAACTTCAGATGGTGTATCAGTACATCCAGTCACTACAAAGATACAAGCGTCCTTCTTAACCGGAGAGGAAAGGAAACCGCTCAGGGATTTCACCATGAGGCCAATTAAAACAGGCACATAGTTTAATGGCTGTGATAAGATAAATCTGAGGATGGATCAACAGCATTGTAGTTAGTCCACAATACTATCCCAATTGACACTGAAAAGTAGGTAGCCTGTACAGAATAAAAATAATCCAAAACATGCATTCTGTTTGGACAAGGCACTAAAGAAAAACTGCAAAACATTTGGCAAAAAAAATTAACTTCACGTCAAATCCAACACATCACTGAGTACAACTCTTCATATTTTCAAGCATGGTGGTGACTGCATCATGTTATGGGTATGCTTGTCATCGGCAAGGACTAAGGAGTTTTTTGGAGATAAAAAGAAATGGAATAGAACTAAGCACAGGCAAAATCCTGGCGAAAAACCTGGTTCAGTCTGCAATCCAACAGACACTGGGAGATAAAATCCCCTTTCAGCAGGACAATAACCTAAAACACAAGCCAAATAAACACGGGAGTTGCTTACCAATACGACATTGTATGTTCCTGAGTGGCTAGTTACATTTTTGACTTAAAAATCTATGGCAAGACCTGAAAATGGCCATCTAGCAATGATCAACAACCAACTTGACAAAGCTTGGAGAATTAAAAAAATAATAATGTGCAAATATTGTATAATCCAAGTGTGGAAAGCTCTTAGAGACTTACCCAGAAAGATTCACATCTGTAATCACTGTGTCACACCCTGACCATAGTTTGCTTTGTATGTTTCTATGTTTTGTTTGGTCAGGGTGTGATCTGAGTGGGCATTCTATGTTGTGTGTCTAGTGAATACTTATGTAAATGAGATACTGTATTTCTGTTTTTCATTTTCAATAAATTAGCAAAAGGTTGTAAAAATATGTTTTCACTTTATCATTATGAGGTATTGTGATGTCATTATGGGGTATTGTGATGTCATTATGGGGTATTGTGTGTTGATGGGTGAGAGAAGAAAAGCAATTTAATCCTTTTTGAATTCAAGCTGCAACTCAACAAATTGTTGAATAAATCAAAGGGTGTGAATACTTCCTGAAGGCATTGTACCATAAAAGGAAACAACCGGACAGTCATGATCACTATCCTAGAGTAAATACCAGGATCAGTCACAGCTTAGCTGTTCATTTAACACTGTTGTTAGGTAGGGTATAACTGACTTTGAGCTAGTGCTCCGTTCTCATATTTGTTTGTGCTTACCTGTGGGTCTCTGTAGGGCCCGTCTGGTGTGATGTCAGCAGGTACAGCAGAAGCCTGATCTGGTTCTAGTTTGATGCTGTTGATCTTGGTGAGCGGCCGGTCCCTCTCTGCCCCTTCCTTCTGAAACCCGTAGCGCTCTGCATCACGCTGCTTCCTATCCTCCTCCTCCTCGGCAGTGACAGTGGTTACCGTGGTTATGGCGGCGATGGTGTGATGTTCCCTGTCGGCCTCGGTCCTGTTCCGCTCGTTGTTCTGGATCTCTGGTCGGGTTAGAACCGGTCTGTGGTTCTGGGTAACGTGGTTACTGACATCCTGAGGACCGCACTGTTCCACTTTGAGCGACCTGCTGGAGAGGAGGAGGGAGAGAGGAAAAGGAGGAGGCAGGGAGGGAGGAGAAGATGAGGCAAGGGGAGGGAGGAAGGATGAAAGAAAATAACAGGAGAGCCAAGTCAGCGATACAAGATACAATTAAAAAACAATCAAGACATCAAACCCAGAGAGAGAGAGAGAGGGAGGGAAAGAGAGAGACAGACAGAGAGAGACATACAGAGAGAAAGACAGACAGAGAGAGGCAGACAGACAGAGAGAGGCAGACAGACAGAGAAAGAGACAGAGAGAGAGACAGAGAGAGAGACAGAGAGAGAGACAGACAGAGAGAGGCAGACAGACAGAGAGAGGCAGACAGACAGAGAGAGAGACAGAGAGGCAGACAGAGAGAGAGACGGCAACACTTCAAATAGAGTTGTAATAACTACATCAGACCAGGCTGACATAAGGCACCAGGGAAACTAGTCACACTGTTTTCACAGATACCATGATTAAATCCTTTCATTTTTCCAGTCAGAATATACCATATAGAAAGTGACCCAGCGGGTATGGACACTGCTGTAAAAATAATAATCATATAGTATGGGAGCAGCAGCTCTCAAACAAATAATACAGTATTTTACAATACCAGTACTTTATCAAGGCTGGATTGAGCTTGCCTGGCTTAATAGACCAAGAGAATAGTCACAAAAGTGCAAATCACACCCATCTGGCACACCAGGCAGTCTGTCTCTGACACTCAGTCCTACTTTCTACTAGTATAGCTGCAGGGAAAGTGATCCTGGTTGGGGCTAGTTGGGCTACAGTAGATCCTGCAGCAGTCAGCCTAGTGCTGAGACAAGGGAAACCAGAGAAGTCCAATACAACTATTGGCTCTGACTATCTGACTCCAGTCCAGACTGACAATCCCTGAAGGTACCGCTCAGACGTGCTGACAACCCCTCACTGATCTCTCTGGGGTCACACACACACACGCAGACACACACACACACACACGCAGACACACACACACGCAGACACACACACACACACACGCAGACACACATACACAGACACACACACACACACACACACACACACACACACGCAAACACACACACACACACACACACACACACACACACACACACACACACACACACACACACAGAAGCCATATCTGTTCAACAGGTAGGTGCCGTAATGGATATCATTGGCCCTTGGCCTTGAATGAGCTCAAGGTCAAATCAACTAAGACAACCCATAGAGATTGAGAGATAGAGACAGACAAAGAGAGAGAGAGTAAGATAGAGAGACTTGAGAGAGATAGAGAGCGAGAGACTGAGACAAAGAGGGAGAGTGAGATAGGGAGAGAGAGAGACTGAGACAAAAGAGAGAGAGAGAGAGAGAGAGAGACAAAGAGAGAGAGAGAGAGAGAGCGAGAGAGAGATGGAGAGAGAGACTGAGACAAAGAGAGAGAGAGAGATAGAGACAAAGAGAGTGAGATAGAGAGAGAGAGAGAGACAGACAAAGAGAGATAGAGAGAGACTGAGACAAAGAGAGAGAGAGAGAGAGAGAGAGACTGAGACAGAGAGAGAGTGAGTTAGAGAGTGAGATAGAGAGAAGGAAAGAGAGAGTGAGATAGAGAGAGAGTGAGATAAAGAGAGAGAGAGAGCGTGAGATAGAGAGAGAGTGAGAGAGAGAGAGAGACACATAGAGAGAGAGAGAGAGAGAGAGAGAGAGACACATAGAGAGAGAGAGAGAGAGAGAGAGAGAGAGAGAGAGAGAGAGAGAGAAGGAAAGAGAGACCAATCTGACACTGCTTGACAGCCTTCCCAGTTTCCACCCACGGGCCCTTGCCGTTAAATGGCAGTAGTCACACACAATGTCTTTCACAGCCCTCTGTCTGTCTGACTGTCTGTCTCTGCTCCAAGTCTATAAAATAATATATGGGCCCTATGAAAACCGTGTCTGCATAACCTCACCAGGCATGTTTTTGCTGCATTCCACACCACTGACTGGCTGATCAGGAGTATATTTAGCTGTGGGGCTCCATGAGAATGTTGTTTTGCTTTCTTCTGGGAGTTGTGAGACTGTATCCAACTACCCATCAGGTTTTAATAAAGAATGACAAGGGAAAGGGTACAGGGAGTATTTAAATGAGGTGAGTGTTTGTATTTAAATGAGATGAGTATGTGTATTTAAATGAGATGAGAATTTGTATTTACATGAAATTAGTATGTGTATGTAAATTAGATGAGTATTTGTATTTAAATGAGATGATTATGTGTATGTAAATGAGATTAGTATTTGTATTTAAATGAAATGAGCATTTGTATGTAAATGAGATTAGTATTTGTATGTAAATTAGATGCATATTTGTATGTAAATTAGATGCATATTTGTATGTAAATTAGATGCATATTTGTATGTAAATTAGATGAGTATGTGTATTTAAAGGAGATTTCTTTCTCCTGCTGTAAAAAAGTAAAAGACCAGAGAGCCTTTTGGCAGCGGCGTTGTTCCAGCGTCACCTGTTCATTTAGCTAACCAGATGAATTAAAAAAACACACTGTTTAGTCCTCCTCTCGTTCGTCATGTAGACACACACACACACATACAGACACACACGCATACACACGCTGCTCACCCGTGTAGTGAAGGCAGGTTGCCAGGTGACTTATTTTGCTCTAATCCCCCCCTCCCCCCCCAACATGACGCATCTATCTCACACACGCACACACACACACACATGTTCACACACACAGAACAGCATGTACTGTAGCTAATGTATCCATCATGCTACACCTGCATCGTGTATCCAGGACACACAACAACAACAACAACACAAGAGTTATCCTCCCCATATTAAGGCTTTGACAACTGCCAGGTTATGGAACAGTGAAGCGCAAGTGTTTCCGTAGCCCTCTAGAGGACTGGAATATGCCGAGGTCGATGAGACTGTTTCCTAAACAACACGAGGAGCGCCGTTAACAGAGTTCACACAACTAACGAGAAAAGAGAAGTGAAACGGTGAAACAGAACAGCTCCTTCATATTTCTATCAAGGCGGTTACCGTCATTCAAACACTCGCATTAAATCTAGATAATTTATTCCTCCCACTTCAGGAGCTAAATTGCATTTTAAGACAATATGCGCTTTACAGCTCACATGAGTGGGAAATAGTGTCTCTGTTTTGGTACTACAGACATCTTGAGTGAATGGCAAAACAAGATAAAAACGTCTGTTTGATTGATTGATTGATTGATTGATTTATTGATTGATTGAGTGATTGAATACAAACCTCCTGATAGGCTCAGAGTGCACCAGGGCAGCATCTGTCATCACCTTCATCCAAGACTCCATGTCTTTGGCTGCGTCTGTGCAGAAGTAGTAGGTCCGCATGTTGGGATGAGTCGCCTGCCAAGAGAAGAGAGGGTTACCTGGAAGAGGAAGAGAGAGAGAACACAGCCGGTTAGTTGACTCAACTGGGATGTGGTGTCTTATAGCCTGACTTCATCGAGTTTCGAAAGCCAACATTGTAGTCAGATCAGTCTGTCTGGACTGGGGTGGAAATTCCCTCTCCTTTCAAACTTTCTTTACAATAGCACCCTCACTATGAAGGAAGGTTATGACCTACAGTACCAGTCAAAAGTTTGGACACACCTACTCGTTTAAGGGTTTTACTTTATTTTTACGAATATACAGTATATATAAATATTTTGATATATATTGTATATAATATATTCTACAATGTATATATATATATATATATATATATATATATATATATATATACAGTTGAAGACGGAAGTTTACATACACTTAGGTTGGAGTCATTAAAACTTGTTTTTCAACCACTCCACAAATGTCTCGTTAACAAACTATAGTTTTGGCAAGTCAGTTAGGACATCTACATTGTGCATGACACAAGTCATGTTTCCAACAATTGTTTAAAGACAGATTATTTCACTTATAATTCACTGTATCACAATTCCAGTGGGTCAGAAGTTTAAATACACTAAGTTGATTGTGCCTTTAAACAGCTTGGAAAACTCCAGAAAATGATGTCATGGCTTTTGAAGCTTCTGACAGGCTAATTGACATAATTTGAGTCAATTGGAGGTGTACCTGTGGATGCATTTCAAGGCCTACCTTCAAACTCAGGGGCTCTATGCTTGACGTCATGGAAAAATCAAAAGAAATCAGCCAAGACCTCAGAAAAAAAATTGTTGACCTCAACAAGTCGGGTTCATCCTGAGGAGCAATTTCCAAACGCCTGAAGGTACCACATTCATCTGTACAAACAATAGTACGCAAGTATAAACACCATGGGACCACGCAGCCGTCATACCACTCAGGAAGGAGACGCATTCTGTCTCCTAGAGATGAATGTACTTTGGTGCGTAAAGTGTAACTCAATCCCAGAACAACAGCAAAGGACCTTGTGAAGAAAAGTATCTATATTCACAGTAAAATTTGTCCTATATCGACATAACCTGAAAGGTCTCTCAGCAAGAAAGAAGCCACTGCTCCAAAACTGCCATAAAACAAACAGACTACGGTTTGCACATGGGGACAAAGATCGTACTTTTTGGAGAAATGTCCTCTGGTTTGATGAAACAAAAATAGAACGGTTTGGCCATAATGACCATGGGAGGAAAAAGGCGGATGCTTGCAAGACGAAGAACACCATCCCAACTGTGAAGCACAGGGGTGGCAGCATCATGTTGTAGGGGTGCTTTGCTGCAGGAGGGATTGGTGCACTTTACAAAATAGATGGCATCATGAGGGAGGAAAATTACGTGGATATATTGAAGCAGCATCTCAAGACATCAGTCAGGAAGTTAAAGCTTGGTCGCAAATGGGTCTTCCAAATGGACAATGACCCCAAGCATACTTGCAATGTTGTGGCAAAATGGCTTAAGGACAACAAAGTCAAGGTATTGGAGTGGCCATCACAAAGCCCTAACCTCAATATCATAGAAAATGTGTGGGCATAACTGAAAAAGTGTGTGAGAGCAAGGAGGCCTACAAACCTGACTCAGTTACACCAGCTCTGTCAGGAGGAATGGGCCAAATTCACCCAACTTATTGTGGGAAGCTTGTGGAAGGCTACCTGAAACGTTTGACCCAATTTAAACAATTTAAAGGCAATGTTACCAAATACTAATTGAGTGTATGTAAACTTCTGACCCACTGGGAATGTGATGAAAGAAATAAAAGCTGAAATAAATCATTCTCTCTACTATTATTCTGACATTACACATTCTTAAAATAAAGTGGTGATCCTAACTGACCTAAGACAGATCATTTTTACTTGAATTAAATGTCAGGAATTGTGAAAAACTGAGTTGAAATGTATTTGGCTAAGGTGTATGTTAACTTCCGACTTCAACTACACACACACGTCTTCATGTACTTCTTAAGGAGCGCTGGTCATTAGTTTTGACAGCATCAGTGACTAGTTTACATCCTCCCTGCTTTGAGCAGATGTATATTGTGGGAGAGTAAATCCTGGCTGACAGCAGGTGAAGAACGTGAGAATCAGTGGGCTGTGGATATCCACACCACCGTTCACCCATGTAGGCTATCTAAACCCATGACTCATAAGATGTGCATGCCACTAATATGGAATCAGGACTTACCGTGCAACACTTGGACTGGTAAACTGGCAGCCGATTCTCCTCACTCAAGATCCGCTCACAATAGACAAACCAAGGCATTGTTAGTGTGTGCGGGGAAGACAGCAGAGAGAGACAGACAAGAACACATTGAATGAGTAATCTTTTTTTTCCAATATCCTGTTTACCAGAGCCTGACAAACAAAAGGCAGTCATTCCTTTGCCATCCACAAATTCATTTGTAACAACAGTCAGTGAGGAATAAGGG
>NC_048566.1:96725294-96752794 GCF_013265735.2 Oncorhynchus mykiss
AAGGAATTTGCCAATTCAAGTGTGAAAAGCTTTAACCTGTGAAAATCTAATTAGCACCCTTTTAACATGACTGGCATACAGCCGAGTTATCCTCATTACATTTCCCTTTGCGTTATGTGAAATGCTTCTATAATTATGATAGAGCTACAGGAATCATGCAGAGCTCTGTTTCTTCCTCCTCTCCCTCAGCTCGCTCTCGCCCCCTTCTCTCTCTCTGAGGAAATGGAAACTTGAGTCTGTGTGGTTGGTTCGAGAGACCAAGCTTGGGCAGACTCCTGGGCGTCTGTGTGTGGCTGTGCTGCTTGGCAGGGCTGAGCCGAAACCCTCGTCTCTCCCTCCCTCTGGCTTTGTAAAGGAACCAGACCAGAGAAAAAGCCACAGCACTGAGAGAGACGCCATTAAATGAAATATAACTGGTTGCCGCAGGACTCAAGAGGCTATTGGAGCGAAACGTTATGCTGTAGCTTCTGCTGCTTACTAACAATGCTTAAAGCAGTAGCGGTACATGCCAAAAACAAGCCTTATTTTTCCTCTCTTTGACCCAGACGAGGGTTGCAAAACTACCGGTAATTTACTAAAGTTACCAGAATCTTCAGTCATTTTTTTTGGTAATTAACAGAAAATCGATGGCAATCTATCGTAACTTTTGGTAATTTATACTTGAATAACTTAAAACATGTTTTATTAATATATAGTATTCATGTTTTATTGTCCTTGAGTTTCTAGTGGATAGACCATATGGTTCAAGAGAAAATAGCCTAATTAATGAAATAAGCGTTTAAATCAACAATGGCCTTTGTTTTAATATATTAGCTCTGCAGCTCGTCACAACCGCCACCAGTCTTGAAAAAACATTTGACAACAAATAGATATTGAAATTAACTAAATAAATAAAACGTGTAAAACAAATATAAAGGACATTCATGATAAAACAGTGACATTAAAATACCAACGGTCTTCACTTATTCATTTATATTTATATCATTTATATTTAGGATAATGTTTTATAGATTTGTCATTCTATTTCTTTTAGTTTTAAAAAAAAGTTTAAAAAAAAATCTTATTTAACTATTTATTATATTTTACACGTGACAAGGCCAGAGATAATTACAGATACTTGTGATAATCTGAAGTACCCAAAAAGGGACACTAGATGGTTTTGTATTAGAGTACATAAAATCCTTGAAAGATACCAAAATACTGGCAATTCACTGGTAAACTCTGAAAGTTTTTAGAAATACAGTGCATTCGAAAAAGTATTCAGACCCTTTGCTATGAGACCTGAAATTGAGCACAAGTGCATCCTGATTCCATTGATCATCCTTGAGATGTTACTACAACTAGATTGGAGTCCACCTGTGGTAAATTCAATTGATTGGACGTGATTTGGAAAGACACACACCTGTCTATATAAGGTCCCACAGTTGACATGTCAGAGCAAAAACCAAGCCATGAGGTCGAAAGAAGGTCGAAATAATTGTCAGTAGAACTCCGAGACAGGATTGTGTCGAGGCACAGTTCTGGGGAAGGGTACCAAAACATTTCTGCAGCATTGCAGGTTCCCAAGAACCCAGCGGCGTCCATCCTTCTTAAATCATTCTTAAATGGAAGAAGTTTGGAACCATCAACAATCTTCCTAGAGCTGGCCTCCTGGCCAAACTGAGCAGTCGTTGGAGAGGGGCCTTGGTCAGGGAGGTGACCAAGAACCCGATAGTCACTCTGACAGAGATCCAGAAGTCCTCTGTGGAGATGGGAGAACCTTTCCAGAAGGACAACCATCTCTGCAGCACTCCACCAATAAGGCCTTTATGGTAGAGTGACCAGACAAAAGCCACTCCTCTTTAAAAAGCACATGACAGCCCGCTTGGCAGCTAAAGGACTCTCAGACCATGAGAAACAAGATTCTCTGGTCTGATGATTGGTCTCTTTGGCCTGAATGCCAAGCGTCACGTCTGGAGGAAACCTGGCGCCCTCCCTATGGTGAAGCATGGTGGTGGCACCATCCTGTTCTGGGGATGTTTCTCAGCGACAGGGACTGGGAGACTAGTCAGGATTGAGGGAAAGATGAACAGAGCGAAGTACAGAGATATCCTTGATGAAAACCTGCTTCAGAGCACTCAGGACCTCAGACTGGGGCGAAGGTTCACCTTCCAACAGGACAACGACCCTAACACACAGCAAAGACAACGCAGGAGTGGCTTCGGAACAAGTCTCTGAATGTTCTTGCGTGGCCCAGCTAGAGCCCCGGACTTGAACCCGATCGAACATCTCTGGAGAGTGCAGCAACGGACCCCATCCATCCTGACAGAGCTTGAGATGATCTGCAGAGAAGAATGGGAGAAACTCCCCAAATACAGGTGTGCCAAGCTTGTAGCGTCATACCCAAGAAGACTCGCTGCAAAATGTGATTCAACAAAGTACTGAGTAAAGGGTCTGAACACTTATGTAAATGTGCATTTCAAACATTTCTAAAACACAGTTTTTGGCTGTAAAGTAACAAAATGGGGGAAAAGTCATGGGGTCTAAATACTTTCCGTATGCCCTGTATATCCTCCCTTTGCGATGTTTAAAGGCCCAGTGCAGTCAAAAACAAGATTTGCCTGTGTTTTATATACACTGAGTGTACAAAACATAAAGAACACCTCTTTCCATGACAGACTGACCAGATGAATCAAGGTGATAACTATGATCCCTTGTTGATGTCATCTGTTAAATCCACTTCAATTAGTGTAGATGAAGGGGAGGAAGGGGAGGAGACAGGTTAAATAATTATTTTTAAGCCTTGGGACAATTGAGACATGGATTGTGTATGTGTGCCATTCAGAGGGTGAATGGGCAAGACAAAAGATTGAAGTGCCTTTGGCCCGGGTATGGTAGTAGGTGCCAGGCCCACCGGTTTGTGTCAAGAACTGCAATGCTACTGGGTTTCCTGTGTGTATCAAGAATGTTCTACCAACCAAAGGACATCCAGACAACTTGACACAACTGCGGGAAGCATTGGAGTCAACATGGGCCAGTATCCCTGTGGAACGCTTTCGACACCTTGTAGAGTCCATGCCCTGACAAAACATTTCTACACCTTTTTCTCCCCAATTCCGTGGTATCTAATTGGTAGTTACAGTCTTGTCCCATCGCTACAACTCCCCTACGGACTCGGGAGAGGCAAAGGTCGAGAGCCATGCGTCCTCCGAAACACGACCCTGCCAAGCCGCATTGCTTCTTGACACACTGCTCGCTTAACTGTGCAGCTGGCGACCGGAAGTCAGCTTGCAGACCGCCCAGCTCGCCACAAGGAGTCGCTAGAGTGAGATGGGACCAGGATATTCCGGCCGGCCAAACCCTCCCCTAACCCGGACGACACCGTGCCAATTGCGCACCGCCTCATGGGTCTCCTGGGCACGGCCAGCTGTGACACAGCCTGGGATCGATCATAGTTCTGCAGTGACGCCTCAAGTGCCTTAGACTGCTGGGCCACTCGGGAGGCCCGAATAAAGACTGTTCTACAGGCAAAAAGGGGGATGTGCAACTAAATATTAGGAAGGTGTTCTTAATGTTTTGGACACTCAGTATATATTGTGAAAATGATGATGCCATTTTTGTGTAAGAGCTGTTTGAAAAGTCTGAAATTGCAGCCCGTTTTGGCGGGATGGAGTTTTGGCTAGCCTGGCAATATCACCAGGCGGTATAAGTTAACAGACCAATAAAAAAAAAGAGTTTCAAACCTCCCTGCCAATAACAGATAGTTTTCAGGTTACATATCCCTCCCATTAGGCTCGTCCAATTAGGCCCCTCACTCGGACCACTCCCGGACAAATCGAAACCAACTGGCATTTTCTACCTTCTAATGCATCTCTCACTTGTTTCCTCATAGCTCTGGAATCTCAGACATCAAATATAAAGCATCAACTACCGAAGCCCCCCCTTCCCCCCCCAAAAAAACTGTTTGACAAAAGGATGAAAACAAGTAGTGAGTACTGACCTTGAAGGCATATTTTCTGTTGATGTGGTCGTCGACAGACAGCATAGATATTCGAAAGCTAGGCAGGAGGATGCTGCCGAGAATACCCTCCTCTTTCTCATCTGGAGGAAACAAAAACAAACAGGAAACTAAACATGATATGCAGAACCTCGTTTCACCTCCTTCAAAAGTTTGTCATGTATGCGGCAGCTACTGCTGCTGTGAAACAGATCCCTCTTCCTGAACAGGAGGATTAGGTCATTAAGGATAGACCTCTTCCTGAACAGGAGGATTAAGTCATTAAGGATAGACCTCTTCTTGAACAGGAGGATTAGGTCATTAAGAAAAGACCTCTTCCTGAACAGGAGGATTAGGTCATTAAGGATAGACCTCTTCCTGAAAAGGAGGATTAGGTCATTAAGGATAGACCTCTTCCTGAACAGGAGGATTAGGTCATTAAGGAAAGACCTCTTCCTGAACAGGAGGATTAGGTCATTAAGGATAGACCTCTTCCTGAACAGGAGGATTAGGTCATTAAGGATAGACCTCTTCCTGAACAGGAGGATTAGGTCATTAAGGATAGACCTCTTCCTGAACAAGAGGATTAGGTCATTAATGATAGACCTCTTCCTGAACAGGAGGATTAGGTCATTAAGGATAGACCTCTTCCTGAACAGGAGGATTAGGTCATTAAGGATAGACCTCTTCCTGAACAGGAGGATTAGGTCATTAAGGATAGACCTCTTCCTTAACAGGAGGATTAGGTCATTAAGGATAGACCTCTTCCTGAACAGGAGGATTAGGTCATTAAGGATAGACCTCTTCCTGAACAGGAGGATTAGGTCATTAATGATAGACCTCTTCCTGAACAGGAGGATTAGGTCATTAAGGATAGACCTCTTCCTGAACAGGAGGATTAGGTCATTAAGGATAGACCTCTTCCTGAACAGGAGGATTAGGTCATTAAGGATAGACCTCTTCCTGAACAGGAGGATTAGGTCATTAAGGATAGACCTCTTCCTGAACAGGAGGATTAGGTCATTAAGGATAGACCTCTTCCTGAACAGGAGGATTAGGTCATTAAGGATAGACCTCTTCCTGAACAGGAGGATTAGGTCATTAAGGATAGACCTCTTCCTGAACAGGAGGATTAGGTCATTAAGGATAGACCTCTTCCTGAACAGGAGGATTAGGTCATTAAGGATAGACCTCTTCCTGAACAGGAGGATTCGGTCATTAAGGATAGACCTCTTCCTGAACAGGAGGATTAGGTCATTAAGGATAGACCTCTTCCTGAACAGGAGGATTAGGTCATTAAGGATAGACCTCTTCCTGAACAGGAGGATTAGGTCATTAAGGATAGACCTCTTCCTGAACAGGAGGATTAGGTCATTAAGGATAGACCTCTTCCTGAACAGGAGGATTAGGTCATTAAGGATAGACCTCTTCCTGAAAAGGAGGATTAGGTCATTAAGGATAGACCTCTTCCTGAACAGGAGGATTAGGTCATTAAGGATAGACCTCTTCCTGAACAGGAGGATTAGGTCATTAAGGAAAGACCTCTTCCTGAACAGGAGGATTAGGTCATTAAGGATAGACCTCTTCCTGAACAGGAGGATTAGGTCATTAAGGAAAGACCTCTTCCTGAACAGGAGGATTAGGTCATTAAGGATAGACCTCTTCCTGAACAGGAGGATTAGGTCATTAAGGAAAGACCTCTTCCTGAACAGGAGGATTAGGTCATTAACGATAGACCTCTTCCTGAACAGGAGGATTAGGTCATTAAGGAAAGACCTCTTCCTGAACAGGAGGATTAGGTCATTAAGGATAGACCTCTTCCTGAACAGGAGGATTAGGTCATTAAGGATAGACCTCTTCCTGAACAGGAGGATTAGGTCATTAAGGATAGACCTCTTCCTGAACAGGAGGATTAGGTCATTAAGGATAGACCTCTTCCTGAACAGGAGGATTAGGTCATTAAGGATAGACCTCTTCCTGAACAGGAGGATTAGGTCATTAAGGAAAGACCTCTTCCTGAACAGGAGGATTAGGTCATTAAGGTAAGGATAGATGTAGTTAAAACTATCTAGGATGTTTGAAACTACCTACATGTTTGAAATGTCTTTTGAGACTTTTCATAGCAAAATGAGAATTAGAGGGCTTACATGAGGTATTACAGGACTTCATGTTGAACCCCATTTTCCATCCCTTATCACAGAATCTACGCAACTCTAGCCTGGTCCCACATCTGTTTGTGTCGCCTTGTGTCCCAATGAACGGTTAGCTTTACAGCACAAACAGATGTGGGACCAGGCTAATAACAAACCTCTACAAAAACAAAACATCCTGAAACAACATGTACATAGCTGAGAGGAACATCAGGAGAAAGAGAGGGATGCTGTGATTGTCACCATATAAACAAGGCAGCAACAGTACTGGTGGCAGGGTAGCCTAGTGGTTGCAACCGAAAGGTTGCAAGTTCAAATCCCCGAGCTGACAAGGTACAAATATGTCATTCTGCCCCTGAACAGGCAATTAATCCACTGTTCCTAGGCCGTCATTGAAAATACTTTGACTTGCCTAGTTAAATAAAGGTATAAAAAAATTAAAATATAATAATTCTCTGGTCAGAAGAGAACAACAGGACCCAGTGACAGGGAGGAAGAGATTAGCATCTGTCCATTGATGAAACTCCAGCAGAGAAATAACTCTCACTAAGCCTTATTATGTTCAGCTGAGAGAGCATAGTGTGTGTGTGTGTGTTTTCTGTGAGGCATAAGCTACAGGAAGCCTAGATGCTAACACCCTCTACTACATCCAGCCCTACAGGGGCTGTTGCTCTAGTCTCCACACATTAATCATTGAACAACCAAATAAACAAACACAATTCAAGCCAAGACAGTTATGCAAAAGAGCAACAAGGTCAGGGGCTCCGCATTGCAACACAACCATGTTACAGGGTGCGTTATGGAAAGAGGTTTGAAAGAAAGGAAAAAAAAGAAAAAAAGAAAGAAAGAAAGAAAAGAAAAGAGAGAGAAAGAGAAAGAAAAAAGTTAAAGTTGAGAGAAAGTGGTGAGAGAAAGAGAGAAGGTTGAGACTTTCTTTGAGTAGTTTGTATGTAGATCGAGGCTGAGAGGTGGAGATGTTGAGGTAGCTGAACTCTGTGTGGCCTCTAGTTGGTACAATACCATACAGAACAGGAAGAAGGAAGACAGCTGGCTGTCCTGCAGCTCCCACTGAGAGGCCTGGCTCCAGGATATATCTGTTTCCTCCAGCCTGTTCTGCTCTCCATCCTTCTCTCCCTCTCAGCCTCTTTCTCTCTCTCCATCCCTCCGCCTCCTCTCCAACCTTCCTCCCCCTCCGGGCTCTCCTCTGATTTATTCACCAACACTCGTAATTCACACATACCTACCTGGGTTAGGCGGAGCCACAGGAGATAAGGCACCAAAGTGCGGCAAATGAGATTTCAAACTGTAATGATCCAATAATATAGCCTTCTCTTTATAGTGGCTGGATACTGTTCATTAGATTATGGCTGAATCTAGGCTCAGAAAATCATTGATATGAAAGGAATACATATTCTTCTAAAACGAACAGTACTTTTTAAAAGTCCCACTGTGATATTAACAGCCTTCTCTATTAATATGCAATACGTATTAGACTAATCTAATGGAACACACTGGGGATTAAATCTCATCTGTCATGTGTTGTTACATTCCTATCTTGGCCACCAGTAGGTGCAGTGAGTGGCTCATCTAGGGCTAGGTTTTTATGTAGATACATATAGACCCGTGACTATAAACAGCCTTCAACTATTTACAATCCTTTTCCTACTTTAGTTTTTTTTTTACATTAAAATGCATTTTAATTGTCATTTTCTGTCAACGATCTACACAAAATACTCGTCAGTGGAAAAAAAGATTTGAACATTTGTAAAACACTAATATATCTTCATCAAATAAGTATTCAACCCCCTGGTCAATAATGTTCCAATCCTCTTTGTCTTTCTGGGTAAGTCTCTAAGAGCTTTGGACACCTGGATTGTACAATATTTGCACATTATTATTTTTTAAATTCTTCAAGCTCCGTCAAGTTAGTTGTTGATCATTGCTAGACAGACATTCTCAAGTCTTACCATAGATTTTCTAGCCGATTTAAGTGAAAACTGTAACTACGCCACTCAATAATGTCTTGGGAAGCAACTGCAGTGTATATTTGTCCTTGTGTTTCAGGTTATTGTCCTGCTGAAAGGTGAATTTGTCTCCCAGGGTCTGTTGGAAAGCAGACTGAACCAGGTTTTCCTCTAGGATTTTGCCTGTGCTTACCTTTATTCCGTTTCTGCTGATGACAAGCATACCCATAACATGATGCAGCCACCACCATGCTTGAAAATATGAAGAGTGCTAGCATATACCTATAGACTTCCAGTCATTGCGCTAACGCTACTTAGCATTGGCTCACGGAACTACCTCTAACTTCCTTCATTCTGGACACAGACACATAAAACTGGTATCCAAGAGTTCCTTTGACCCTGGGGAAGTAGATAAAGGGCTTCAAAATCACAAAGTTTTCCTTTAAACTCTTAACTGTTTGAAAGTCAACATTGGCCTCATGGTGAAATCCCTGAGCAGTTTCCTTCCGGCAACTGAGTTGGGAAGGATGCCTGTATCTTTGTAGTGACTGGGTGTATTGATACACCATTCCAAAGTGTAATTAATAACTTCACCATGCTCAAAGGAATATTCAATGTCTGCTTTTAAATTTTTTTTACCCATCCAATAGGTGCCCTTTTTGCGAGTCATTGGAAAACCTCCCTGGTGTTTCTGGTTGAATTCACTGCTGGACTGAGGGACCTTACATATAACTTCATGTGTGGGGTACAGAAATTAGGTAGTCATTCGAAAATCCGGTTAAACACTATCATTGCACACAGAGTGCATGTAACTTCTTATGTGACTTGTTAAGCAAATGTTTACTTATTTACGCTTGCCATAACAAAAAGATTGAATACTTACTGACTCAAGACATTTAAGCTTTTCATTTTTTATTAATTAGTACAAATTTAAAAAAAAACATAATTCCTATTTGACATTATGGGATATTGTGTGTAGGCCAAGCAACCAAAAAATAATAATCTAAATTTAATTAATTTTAAATTCAGGCTGTAACTCAACAAAATGTGTGAAAAACAGGCTGTGAATGCTTCCCGAAGGCACTGTAGTAGGTTTCCATGTCACCATATTCCTTTCATAGCGCCCTACTTTTGACCAGGGTCCATAGAGCATTATGTAGGGAATAGGCTGCCATTTGGGACACAATCATACTGTACGTCTGTTCAAAAGGCGTTGGGTGTGTTTGATGTCACGTTATCTGCACTACATCTTCAAACACCTCCATAACCCAAAGACATATTTCCAAGGTTATCGTTTGTGGACTACAGCTCTGCATTTAATACAATCATCCCGGAACTGCTGCAACACAAACTCTCTCAGTTGAACGTGTCCAGCTGTATCTGTCAAGATGGATCACTGACTTCCAGACAAACAGGACGCAACAAGTGAAGCTGGGAAAAAAATATTTCGGACTCTTTATGCTACACCAGGGATCATTATACTAGATTCATGCTCTCACCTCTAGTCACTCTACACCAGGGATCATCATATTAGATTCATGCTCTCACCTCTAGTCACTCTACACCAGGAATCATTATACTAGATTCATGCTCTCACCTCTAGTCACTCTACACCAGGGATCATTATACTAGATTCATGCTCTCACCTCTAGTCACTCTACACCAGGGATCATCAACTAGATTCATGCTCTCATCTCTAGTCACTCTACACCAGGGATCATTATACAAGATTCATGTTCTCACCTCTAGTCACTCTACACCAGGGATCATTATACAAGATTCATGCTCTCACCTCTAGTCACTCTACACCAGGGATCATTATACAAGATTCATGCTCTCACCTCTAGTCACTCTACACCACGGATCATTATACAAGATTCATGCTCTCACCTCTAGTCACTCTACACCAGGGATCATCAACTAGATTCATGCTCTCACCTCTAGTCACTCTACACCAGGGATCATTATACAAGATTCATGCTCTCACCTCTAGTCACTCTACACCACGGATCATTATACAAGATTCATGCTCTCACCTCTAGTCACTCTACACCAGGGATCATCAACTAGATTCATGCTCTCACCTCTAGTCACTCTACACCAGGGATCATTATACAAGATTCATGCTCTCACCTCTAGTCACTCTACACCAGGGATCATCAACTAGATTCATGCTCTCACCTCTAGTCACTCTACACCAGGGATCATTATACAAGATTCATGCTCTCACCTCTAGTCACTCTACACCAGGGATCATTATACAAGATTCATGCTCTCACCTCTAGTCACTCTACACCAGGGATCATTATACAAGATTCATGCTCTCACCTCTAGTCACTCTACACCAGGGATCATTATACAAGATTCATGCTCTCACCTCTAGTCACTCTACACCAGGGATCATTATACAAGATTCATGCTCTCACCTCTAGTCACTCTACACCAGGGATCATTATACAAGATTCATGCTCTCACCTCTAGTCACTCTACACCAGGGATCAACTAGATTCATGCTCTCACCTCTAGTCACTCTACACCAGGGATCATTATACAAGATTCATGCTCTCACCTCTAGTCACTCTACACCAGGGATCATTATACAAGATTCATGCTCTCACCTCTAGTCACTCTACACCAGGGATCAACTAGATTCATGCTCTCACCTCTAGTCACTCTACACCAGGGATCATTATACAAGATTCATGCTCTCACCTCTAGTCACTCTACACCAGGGATCATTATACAAGATTCATGATCTCACCTCTAGTCGTGGAAAGAGCAGGCGTCCCTAATGTTTTTAATACTCAGTATATCTCTCTATTATACATGGGAACACAATGGGAACACATACAAAACAGTGGAGATGGTTGACTTCAGAAAACGGCCACACTACCCCTCGGAATCGGAATCATTCAACTTCCTGGGGGTTAGCACGGCTGAATCCTTCAACTTCCTGTGGGGTTAGCACGGCTGAATCCTTCAACTTCCTGTGGGGTTAGCACGGCTGAATCATTCAACTTCCTGTCTCTAATGGGAGGACAGCATCACAGCCTCTAGTGGGAGGACAGCATCACAGCCTCTAGTGGGAGGACAGCATCACAGCCTCTAATGGGAGGACAGCATCACATACTCTAGTGGGAGGACAGCATCACAGACTCTAGTGGGAGGACAGCATCACAGCCTCTACCGGGAGACAGCATCACAGCCTCTAGTGGAAGGACAGCATCACAGCCTCTAGTGGGAGGACAGTATCATAGCCTCTAGTGGGAGGAGAGCATCACATCCTCTAGTGGGAGGACAGTATCAAAGCCTCTAGT
Organism: Oncorhynchus mykiss; assembly: GCF_013265735.2. Lineage (NCBI taxonomy): Eukaryota > Metazoa > Chordata > Actinopteri > Salmoniformes > Salmonidae > Oncorhynchus > Oncorhynchus mykiss. The sequence continues at coordinate 96,736,702 of NC_048566.1, forward strand.
GAAGGACAGCATCACAGCCTGTAGTGGGAGGGCAGCATCACAGCCTCTCCTGGGAGGACAGCATCACAGCCTCTACCGGGAGGACAGCATCACAGCCTCTACCGGGAGGACAGCATCACAGCCTCTAGTGGGAGGACAGCATCACCACCTCTAGTGGGAGGACAGCATCACAGTCTCTAATGGGAGGACAACATCACAGCCTCTAGTGGGAGGACACCATCACAGCCTCTAGCGGGAGGACAGCATCACAGCCTCTAGTGAGAGGACACCATTACAGCGGTCACCAAGAAGACACACCAGCTGATGTACTACTAACAGCAGCTGAAAAAACTCTAAATCTCCCAGTCAATCCTGATCCGGTTTTACGCATCATTCGTTGAGTCCATCTTCACCTCCTCCATCACCGTCTGGTCTCTGGTCTCTGTCTGCGTGTGCCCGCTGCAAGTGCAGACAGCAACGCATTGACCGGTCTGCAGACAGGGTCAATCGGCTGTCACCTGCCCTTCATCGAGGTCCCGTCACGATTCCAGGGCAAGGAAGTGTGCAGGAAAGATCATCTCTTTCCCTGCTTCTCTGACAGTGTCCCAGTCCAGATTGGGGTGTTTTCTGTTCATAAACACAATGATTTAAAATGGGGCTTCCTCCTTCTCTCATAGTGTCCAGCCAACAGGGAACAGCAGCACAACGTGTGCTACTGACTGTCCATTTGATCTGCTATTGACTGAATTCTCTCTCACGCTCTAACAAATGGTCAGATCCATTAAATATTGACACAGCTGTTCAGAGAGTTTGAGAGTCTCTTTCCTCCCAAAAAGGCCACACTGGCTGTAAATTAATGATCCGGGTTAAGTAGCTACAGTACAGAAGGTCCTTTTCACACAACTAAGCCAAGCCGAGCCAAACCCAGCTGTACTGAGCTGGCCTGGTGACGCATCCACCATAGTCACTGGAGCTGTGCTGCAAAGGACAATGTAGAAAGAAAATATCAGAGCCAGTAGCATACGAATGGGGACTGCACTGTAGTGCAGAATCAAGCATCGGTCTGCTGTTGGCTCTAGAGTCTAGCTGTAACTGTGGCCCTGAAGCCCATCCAGACAGATAGCTGCTCTCTTTGTGTGGACATACATCATTATGCTGAGCACTGAGATGACACGTCTGTGTTATTCCTGATGTCCGTCTGCCCTCCCTCCGCTTTCCTTTTCAGTCCCTGACAGACAAAACCCTGGGTGGCGAGCAGTGGAAAATGCTGTGGCCAGACAGACATGGGGGTGCGGGGGCGGGGGGTGTTTACACGTCGGCATAGTGGAGGACCGGCATAGAGGTTACGAACTCTGTGCCCCCATCGAAGCGCTTGACTGACTTCTGCCACTGTCGAGTGTGTGTCTGTGTGTGCACGCATGTGTTACAAAGCTATGCTATAAACACAGAGACATGGCTAAATGGCAGCGTCACAACACCAAGAAGCAATGTGAAGGTCACACCACAGGTGGCCGTAGACATGCCTGTTAATAGATTCAAGACACCATGAACAAAATGCCTCTTTTTGTACCACAAATTCACAGATTCCCAACATGGGAAAAACACACCATAGCTCTGAGTTCTATCTTATTCCATCCTTCAGGGAATCAAGGTCGTACGGACTGGGCCTAAAAATCATGTCTCTATTTTTTCAAACTTATGGGCCATTCACGATATACGTACTGCTCATTTTTTGTTTTTTTCCCCCCTCTATATAAGCTTTGTTGTACAATTAAAGGTCAAATACACTGCATATATTATAATACATTCAGGACGTGTGAAGTTATTCCCAGGCTAAATATAAACCTTCCACAACCATCAGACCCACGAATAATTGTATTATTTTATCAAAATAGTTGAACCTGCTTTTACCAATATATATATATATATATTTATTTTTTTTCACCTTTATTTAACCAGGTAGGCCAGTTGAGAACAAGTTCTCATTTACAACTGTGACCTGGCCAAGATAAAGCAAAGCAGTTCGACACAAACAACAACACAGATGGAATAAACAAGAGTACAGTCAATATTACAGTAGAACAAAAGAAAACAAAAAGTCTATATACAGTGACATGCAAATGAGGTAAGATAAGGAAATAAATAGGCCATGGTGGCGAAGTAATTACAATATAGCAATTAAACACTGGAATGGTAGATGGGCAGAAGATGAATGTGCAGGTAGAGATACTGTGGTGCAAAGGAGCAAGATAAATAAATAAATACAGTATGGGGATGAGGTAGGTAGATAGATGGGCTGTTTACAGATGGGCTATGTACAGGTGCAGTGATCTGTGAGCTTCTCTGACAGCTGGTGCTTAAAGCTAGCGAGGGAGATATAGGTCACCAGCTTCAGAGATTTTTGTAGTTTGTTCCAGTCATTGGCAACAGACCAAAGAAGGAATTGGCTTTGGGGGTGACCAGTGAGATATACCTGCTGGAGTGCGTGCTACGAGTGGGTGCTGCTATGGTGACCAGTGAGCTGAGATAAGGCGGGGCTTTACCTAGCAGCAGAGACATGTAGATAACTTGTAGCCAGTGGGTTTGGCGACGAGTATGAAGCGAGGGCCAACCAACGAGAGCGTACAGGTCGCAATGGTGGGTAATGTATGGGGCTTTGGTGACAAAACGGATGGCACTGTGATAGACTGCATCCAATTTGTTGAGGAGAGTGTTGGAGACTATTTTATAGATGACATCACCGAAGTCGAGGATCGGTAGGATAGTCAGTTTTACAAGGGTATGTTTGGCAGCACGTGTGAAGGATGCTTTGTTGCGAAATAGGAAGCCGATTCTAGATTTAATTTTGTATTGGAGATGCTTAATGTGAGTCTGGAAGGAGAGTTTACAGTCTAACCAGACACCTAGGTATTTGTAGTTGTCCACATGTCAGAACCGTTCAGAGTAGTGATGCTGGACGGGCGAGCAGGTGTGGGCAGTGATCGGTTGAATAGCATGCATTTAGTTTTACTTGCATTTAAGAGCAGTTGGAGGCCACGGAAGGAGAGTTGTATGGCAGAGAGTTGTATGGCAGAGAGTTGTATGGCAGAGAGTTGTATGACAGAGAGTTGTACGGCATGAAAATTCCCTTTTTGTTACACATTTAACCAGAACCCTGCATAATGCACTTTCACTAATGACCAACGTCTTGCAGCAGACATTATAGAAAATTAACACAGGTCTTAAATAATCCGTCTCCAGCTGTTTGAACAGCAGGCTAGTCTGTCCATTTTGTTCACATGTTGAAATCAAGTGGCCTACCTTGTTGCAAATTCCTTATGTAATTGTGTTTATTGCTTATTGGACATTTATAAAACACATACAATGGAGGATAACCGTCTGTGGCTAAAATGCTACTGGTGGTACGTGGTGCCACAACAAACTGAGCATTCATTTTCCTGAATAAATGTTCATTGATACTCCTGTTTTAGTTGTGTCTGTTCTGCACACAGTTTGAGGAGTACAGACATAAAACAGGTATCATTATTCAGGCGATCTTCTCCTCTATTACAGTATAATAATGTCTCCATGTGTTGTGTTTCGGGTGTCCATATGACCCATTCTATTGGACCAAACCACAAATGCAAATAGTGAGTCTAAATCGCCTGTCAGAAATGGAGAATTGATATGTTAACTTTGTTGGCATGAGTGGCAGGGGGAGTGGCTTGGTGTGTCTGTAGGAAACAGAGAGGAAGAGACAAAAGCGAGAGGTTTCACTCACCAACACGTGTTTCTAATGGGGGTTTATTTTGGACGTAAGCTTGTCGCCTGCCTTCCCGCCTTTGGGACAACAACTCCCATTGTTAGGGTGGAGACATGAGCATCTTGTCATTATATACACATCTCTGGTGTAAACGGGAAGGTGCACACAGCACAGAAGGAGCGAAGGAAATGAGACCAAAATGACAACAAGAGGACATAAAAACGCTCATAAATATATATATATATATATATATATATATATAAAATACATATGTTATACTTCCAATACAGGCATTTGGAATATCACGCAAAAACATACAAAAACATACAACTGTTTGGTGTTCAGGTACACGGACATCACTCACCTCTGTAGTAGTACAGACACATATCAGACAGCACAAACCACCTCTTCTTCCATAGCTTCATCCCCGTGCTGTCCTGAAACAACAACAGAAACAGACAGTCACAAACTACGTCTTTATGAGGACATAAACCCCCCCCCCCCCCCCCCCCAAAAAAAAAAATATTTAGGGCCCCCAAAATATTTCACAATTTTGTTGTAACCCTGAACTAGCTCTTCTTTCAACAAGTAGTCAAAAGCTTGATGAAATAGTTGAATATATGGAATGGCTGTGGATCCCCATGGAGAGGTTTGAGAAACTACCACACTTTCTGTAGACACTAACTTTACTGATGCAGGTTAGCAACCAATATCAAAAGACAAACGTCTTCAATGTTGAGATTTTCAGATTTTTGTTCTCGTTCTAAAGACTAGAAACTAGGATCACCAGACAGTCATCTGCTGTTCGTATGATTTAGTTCATGGTACAAGATGAAGAAGACAAATAATGACTGTTGCACACTCCAGACGTGATTACAAGGAAAACATCCTTCCCTTAAGACAGGGAGCATTGTGTTGTATTGTTCTGTATTGTTCACAGACACACCAGTGGAGGCTGCTGAGGGGACGACAGCTCATTATAATGGCTGGAACGGAGCAAATGGAATGGCAACATGGAAACCATGTGTCTGACGTATTTGATACCATTCCACATATTCTGCTCCAGCCATTACCACGAGCCTGTCATACCCAATTAAGATGTCGCCAACCTCCGGTCATACACAAACACAGTTATGAACAATAAATTGTGACTGAGTGGGTATGGGAGGGAAGGGGGAGGTAAGGGAGGGGAACGGGGTGAGGGAGAGGATGAGGGAGGGGAACGGGATGAGGGAGAGGAAGAGGGAGGTGAGGAAGTGGAATGGGATGAGGGAAGGGAAGAGGGAGGTGAGGGAGGGGAACTGGGTGAGGGAGAGGAAGGGGAACGGGGTGAGGGAAGGGGGAGGTAAGGGAGGGGAACGGGGTGAGGGAGAGGAAGAGGGAGGTAACTGGCTGAGGGAGGGGAACGGGGTGATGGAGAGGAACAGGGAGGTGAGGGAGGGGAACAGGGTGAGGGAGAGGGAGGTGAGGGAGGGGAACAGGGTGAGGGAGACGGAGGTGAGGGAGGGGAACGGAACGGGCAGCAGCTACTCTTCCTGGGGTCCACAAAACACACACAACATGACAAGCAAATAAACACTGATTTAAAATGTAAATACATACAAACAATACAACAACAAAAAAATAGTACAAACAATACAAATAATGTGTCAGTGTTAGTGTGTCTGTGTGTCTGTGTGTCTGTGTGTCTGTGTCTGTGTGTCTGTGTGTCTGTGTTAGTGTGTCTGTGTGTCTGTGTTACTGTGTCTGTGTGTCTGTGTGTCTGTGTTAGTGTGTCTGTGTGTCAGTGTTAGTGTGTCTGTGTGTCTGTGTGTCTGTGTTAGTGTGTCTGTGTGTCAGTGTTACTGTGTCTGTGTGTCAGTGTTAGTGTGTCTGTGTGTCTGTGTGTCAGTGTTAGTGTGGCTGTGTGTCAGTGTTAGTGTGTCTGTGTGTCTGTGTGTCAGTGTTAGTGTGTCTGTGTGTCTGTGTGTCAGTGTTAGTGTGGCTGTGTGTCAGTGTTAGTGTGTCTGTGTGTCTGTGTGTCAGTGTTAGTGTGGCTGTGTGTCAGTGTTAGTGTGTCTGTGTGTCTGTGTGTCAGTGTTAGTGTGGCTGTGTGTCAGTGTTAGTGTGTCTGTGTGTCTGTGTGTCAGTGTTAGTGTGGCTGTGTGTCAGTGTTAGTGTGTCTGTGTGTCTGTGTGTCAGTGTTACTGTGGCTGTGTGTCAGTGTTAGTGTGTCTGTGTGTCAGTGTTAGTGTGTCTGTGTGTCAGTGTTAGTGTGTCTGTGTGTCAGTGTTAGTGTGTCTGTGTGTCAGTGTTAGTGTGTCTGTGTGTCAGTGTTAGTGTGTCTGTGTGTCTGTGTGTCAGTGTTAGTGTGTCTGTGTGTCTGTGTGTCAGTGTTACTGTGGCTGTGTGTCAGTGTTAGTGTGTCTGTGTGTCAGTGTTAGTGTGTCTGTGTGTCTGTGTGTCAGTGTTAGTGTGTCTGTGTGTCAGTGTTACTGTGTCTGTGTGTCAGTGTTAGTGTGTCTGTGTGTCAGTGTTAGTGTGTCTGTGTGTCTGTGTGTCAGTGTTAGTGTGTCTGTGTGTCAGTGTTACTGTGTCTGTGTGTCAGTGTTAGTGTGGCTGTGTGTCAGTGTTAGTGTGTCTGTGTGTCTGTGTGTCAGTGTTACTGTGGCTGTGTGTCAGTGTTAGTGTGTCTGTGTGTCAGTGTTAGTGTGTCTGTGTGTCTGTGTGTCAGTGTTACTGTGTCTGTGTGTCAGTGTTAGTGTGTCTGTGTGTCAGTGTTAGTGTGTCTGTGTGTCAGTGTTAGTGTGTCTGTGTGTCTGTGTGTCAGTGTTACTGTGGCTGTGTGTCAGTGTTAGTGTGTCTGTGTGCATGTCACCTCACAGTCCCTCCTTTCCATGAAATGTTTAAATGATTTATTTTTGGTAATTTTCCTCTTAGCTTGAGTTATTGGAGATTTGAAAGGGAGTTCCACGTGATCGTGGCTCTGTGTAATACTGTGCGCTGCTGTGAATTTGTTTTGGACTTGGGGACTGTGAAGAGACCCCTGGTGACATGTCTTGTGGTGTATGTCTGAAGAGACCCCTGGTGGCATGTCTATGTATGGTTGTCTGAGCTGAAAGTTATTTGATTGTGTAAGACAATCCGGAAATGTCATTACAGTAACACTTCTCTTAAAACCTAGGAGTGAAGGAGAGGACAATGACTGCCTCGGTTCTGTTTTCTCTATTGGAAAACTGACTGATATTCTCCTTCTTTAAACTCTAAATTCCTTAGTGTAGGATTCCAGAACTAGAATCTAGGACTACATTCTGGAACCAGCACGGACCCAGAATGATTTTAACTCATGATAGTTCTTAAAGCCATTTAGCTTAAGAGGAAAGTCCTCAGCCACAAAAAAAAGTTTCTCTCTCTCTCTCTCTCTCTACACTTGCCTCTGGGGTGTGGTTGGTTGGGTTTGGTGACATTACACTACAAAAACATATCACACATATGCTCCCAGTACATTTGAATGTATACAGTCCTGGCGGTATATGTATTTGAACATGACAGTAGTGAGGTATATTTGTTCCGGGAAAACAATCAACCCAGCTCCCCTGCGATTCCATTCCTTCCCAGAAATGTCTTGCTTTGAATATGTTCATGGATGAGGTACCATTCTATTCTCAAACCGTCATGTTTGTCAGACAGATCGCACACTGCTAGTAAGACAGCATGGGCCGGGGCATCCCAAATGACACACTATTCCCTATATAGTGCACTACTTTTGGTACTGCGTCAATGTGCGGGTTAGTCGAGGTAATTGAGGTTATATGTACAGTGCCTTCGGGAAGTATTCAGGCCCCTTGACTTTTTCTCCATTTTGTTAGGCGACAGCCTTATTTTAAAATGTATTCAATTATTTGTTTCCCCCCCTCATCAATCTGCACACAATACCAATGAAGAAGCAAAAACTGGATTTCAGACATTTTGGCTAATTTATAAAAAATTAAAAATTAAAAAATATCACATTTACTCAGTACTTTGCTGAAGCACCTTTGGCAGCGATTACAGCCTTGAGTCTTCTTGGGTATGACGCTACAAGCTTGGTAGATTTAAGGAGTTTCTCCCATTTCTTCTCTGCAGATCCTCTCTCAAGCTCTGTCAGGTTGGATGGGGAGTTTCTCCCGTTCTTCTCTGCAGATCCTCTCTCAAGCTCTGTCAGGTTGGATGGGGAGTTTCTCCCGTTCTTCTCTGCAGATCCTCTCTCAAGCTCTGTCAGGTTGGATGGGGAGTTTCTCCCGTTCTTCTCTGCAGATCCTCTCTCAAGCTCTGTCAGGTTGGATGGGGAGTTTCTCCCGTTCTTCTCTGCAGATCCTCTCTCAAGCTCTGTCAGGTTGGATGGGGAGTTTCTCCCGTTCTTCTCTGCAGATCCTCTCTCAAGCTCTGTCAGGTTGGATGGGGAGTTTCTCCCGTTCTTCTCTGCAGATCCTCTCTCAAGCTCTGTCAGGTTGGATGGGGAGTTTCTCCCGTTCTTCTCTGCAGATCCTCTCTCAAGCTCTGTCAGGTTGGATGGGGAGTTTCTCCCGTTCTTCTCTGCAGATCCTCTCTCAAGCTCTGTCAGGTTGGACGGGGAGCGTTGCTACACTACTGCTACACTACTTTCAGGTCTCTCTAGAGATGTTCGATCAGGCTGGATTTTGATTTGATTTTTTGGGTTCAAGCCACTCCTGCATTCTCTTGGCTGTGTGCTTAGGGTCGCTGCCCTGTTGGAAGGTGAACCTTCGCCCCCCCCCAGTCTGAGGCTCTGACAACACTGGAGCAAGTTTTCATCAAGGATCTCTCTGTACTTTGCTCCGTTCAACATTGCCTAGATCCTGTCTCTCAGTCCTTAACGCTGAAAAACATCCCCACAGCATGAGTTTGCTTCTGTTTTATTTTACCTTTGTTTAACGAGGCAAGTCAGTTAAGGGGAAATATTTATTATTTACAATGACGGCCTACCAAAAGGCAAAAGGCCTCCTGCGGGGACAGGGGCCTGGGAATATATATATATATTTAAATACAATATAAATATAGGACAAAACACACATCACAACAAGAGAGACAACACTACATAATGAGAGACCTAAGACAACATAGCAAGGCAGCAACATATGAAAACACAGCATGGTAGCAACACAACATGACAACAAAATGGTAGCAACACAACATGGTAGCAGCACAAAACATGGTACAAACATTATTGGGCACAGACAACAGCACAAAGGGCAAGAAGGTAGAGACAACAATACAGCATGAGAAGCAGTCACAACTGTCAGTAAGAGAGTGTCCATGATTGAGTCTTTGAATGAAGAGATTGAGATAAAACAGTCCAGTTTGAGTGTTTGTTGCAGCTCGTTCCAGTCGCTGCAGCGAACTAAAAAGAGGAGCGACCCAGGGATGTGTGTGCTTTGGGGACCTTTAACAGAATGTGACTTGCAGAACGGGTATTGTATGTGGAGGATGAGGGCTGCAGTAGATATCTCAGATAGGGGGGAGTGAGGCCTAAGAGGGTTTTATCAATAAGCATCAACCAGTGGGTCTTGCGATGGGTATACAGAGATGACCAGTTTACAGAGGAGTATAGAGTGCAGTGATGTGTCCTATAAGGAGCATTGGTGGCAAATCTGATGGCCGAATGGTAAAGAACATCTAGCCGCTCGAGAGCACCCTCACCTGCCGATCTATAAATTATGTCTCCGTAATCTAGCATGGATAGGATGGCCATCTGAATCAGGGTTAGTTTGGCAGCTGGGGTGAAAGAGGAGCGATTACGATAGAGGAAACCAAGTCTAGATTTAACTTTAGCCTGCAGCTTTGATATGTGCTGAGAGAAGGACAGTGTTCCGTCTAGCCATACTCCCAAGTACTTGTATGAGGTGACTACATCAAGCTCTAAACCCTCAGAGGTAGTAATAACACCTGTGGGGAGAGGGCCATTCTTCTTACCAAACCACATGACCTTCGTTTTGAAGGTGTTCAGAACAAGGTTAAGGGTAGAGAAAGCTTGTAGGACACTAAGAAAGCTTTGTTGTAGAGCATTTAACACAAAAAGACTGTATCATCTGCATATAAATGGATGAGAGGGCTTCCAACTGCCTGAGCTATGTTACTGATGTAAATTGAGAAGAGTGTGGGGCCTAAGATTGAGTATTGGGGTACTCCCTTGGTGATAGGCAGTGGCTGAGAAAGCAGATTTTCTGACTTTATACGCTGCACTCTTTGAGAGAGGTAGTTAGCAAACCAGGCCAAAGACCCCTCAGAGACAGAGACAGAGCTTTGGCGTGCTGCAGGTTGTCCTTCTGGAAGGTTCTCCCATCTCCACAGAGGAACTCTAGAGCTCTGTCAGAGTCACCTCCCCGACCAAGGCCCTTCCCCCCCGATTGCTCAGAATGGTTGGGCGGCCAGATCTAGGAAGAGTCTTAGTGGTTCCAAACTAGTTCCATTTAAGAATGACGGAGGTCACTGTGTTCTTGGAGACCTTCGATGAGGCAGACATTTTTTGGTACCCTTCCAAGATCTGTGCCTTTACGCAATCCTGTCTCGAAGCTCAAAGGACAATTCCTTCGACCTCTTGGCTTAGTTTTTGCTCTGACATGCTGTGGGACCTTATATTGACAGGTATGTGCCTTTCCAAATCATGTCCAATCAATTAAATTGACCACAAGTGGACTCCAATCAAGTTGTAGAAACATCTCAAGGATGATCAATGGAATCAGGATGCACCTGAGCTCAATTTCGAGTCTCATAGCAAAGGGTCTGAATACTTATGTACATTTTTTTTTAAATACATTTGCAAACATTTATTTATGGGATAAGGCTGTAATGTAACAAAATGTGGAACAAAAATCAATGGGTCTGAATTATTTCAGAAGGTACTGTACATGTAGGTAGGGGTAAAGTGACTATGCATAGATAATAAACAGTGAATAGCAGCAGCATAACACATGGGGTGTCAATGCAAATAGTCCAGATGGCCATTTGATTAACTGTTCAGCAGCCTTACGGCATGGGGGTAGTAGCTGTTCAGCAGCCTTATGGCTTGGGGGTAGTAGCTGTTCAGGAGCCTTATGGCTTGGGGGTAGTAGCTGTTCAGCAGCCTTATGGCTTGGGGGTAGTAGCTGTTCAGCAGCCTTATGGCTTGGGGGTAGTAGCTGTTCAGCAGCCTTATGGCTTGGGGGTAGTAGCTGTTCAGGAGCCTTATGGCTTGGGGGTAGTAGCTGTTCAGGAGCCTTATGGCTTGGGGGTAGTAGCTGTTCAGCAGCCTTATGGCTTGGGGGTAGTAGCTGTTCAGCAGCCTTATGGCTTGGGGGTAGTAGCTGTTCAGCAGCCTTATGGCTTGGGGGTAGTAGCTGTTCAGGAGCCTTATGGCTTGGGGGTAGTAGCTGTTCAGCAGCCTTATGGCTTGGGGGTAGTAGCTGTTCAGCAGCCTTATGGCTTGGGGGTAGTAGCTGTTCAGGAGCTTTTTTCATATCTCTGTCTCCCTTACTCATCAACTGATCGACTGTAGTGACTCTACCGTTATATAAAGCCCTCCACATACACTCACCTGTTTGTAAAGCCAGTTACTCTTAACGACCAGGGCATTGGGGTTTCTCCGTATCGAGTTGGATCTCTTCCCAAAGTTGTGAATTTTTTTTGAGGATCTTGACGGCTGAAAATGAGTAAGAGGGCATATGACGATACACTCACATTGCTGTTCAACTACTTAACATCATTCAAGTTTGTCCCTTCGTGTGTGTGTGTGTGTGTGTGTGTGTGTGTGTGTGTGTGTGTGTGTGTGTGTGTGTGACTCACTCTGGCTGCGGGGCTACTTTGGTGCGTAGCATAGTCCGAGCTGCCTGTGTAGTTGGAGGCCTCGCTACTCATGGTGCTCAGAGGACGCTCCTTCTCATTCGCTGGCGCTTTGGGGGCAGACCTAGATACCAGGAAATAAAAAAGTGGTTGAAAATGAGCAAACAAATGGGCTCAAATGATTCCTTATTCTACATGTTAGAGAGGCATGCTTATTCTATGTAACATACTTCAATCTAAGCAAAACCAGCTTTCCTGGGAACTTTCTGGAAGCCTCTCAGAGTCACTCATTCCTGGCCTACATCCCTGCTGAATAAAACTGCTGGAGCTCAATTTGTCAGCCTGACTTCAGCAACCCATTTAAAGTTGTTAGAGACAGACAGACAGACAGACAGAGACAGACAGACAAGGTCACGTACAGACAGACAGGGAGGGAGACAGACAGGGAGAAAGACAGACAAGGTCATGTACAGACATACAGGGAGATGTAGTGTTCAGTGACATGGACAGGGTGATTGTCTTGTGATTCACAGGGGTCATGTTGAGATCTCATTGTAGCTGAGATTCTACTGTAGACAGACTGCCTGGGCGGTCTAGGTGAGATTCTACTGTAGACAGACTGCCTGGGCGGTCTAGGTGGGATTCTACTGTAGACAGACTGCCTGCCAGCCTGGGCGGTCTAGGTGAGATTCTACTGTAGACAGACTGCCTGGGCAGTCTAGGTGAGATTCTACTGTAGACAGACTGCCTGCCAGCCTGGGCGGTCTAGGTGAGATTCTACTGTAGACAGACTGCCTGCCGGCCTGGACGGTCTAGGTGAGATTCTACTGTAGACAGACTGCCTGGGAGGTCTAGATGAGATTCTACTGTGGACAGACTGCCTTCCGGCCTGGGCGGTCTAGGTGAGATTCTACTGTAGACAGACTGCCTGGGCGGTCTAGATGAGATTCTACTGTGGACAGACTGCCTGCCGGCCTGGGCGGTCTGGGTGATATTCTACTGTAAACAGACTGCCTGGGCGGTCTAGATGAGATTCTACTGTGGACAGACTGCCTGCCGGCCTGGGCGGTCTAGGTGAGATTCTACTGTAAACAGACTGCCTGGGCGGTCTAGGTGAGATTCTACTGTAAACAGACTGCCTGGGCGGTCTAGATGAGATTCTACTGTGGACAGACTGCCTTCCGGCCTGGGCGGTCTAGATGAGATTCTACTGTAGACAGACTGCCTGGGCGGTCTAGATGAGATTCTACTGTGGACAGACTGCCTGCCGGCCTGGGCGGTCTAGGTGAGATTCTACTGTAAACAGACTGCCTGGGCGGTCTAGGTGAGATTCTACTGTAAACAGACTGCCTGGGCGGTCTAGATGAGATTCTACTGTAGACAGACTGCCTGGGCCGTCTAGGCGGTCTTGGTATACTGTAGTCGTCCTAAACTCTGATACGGGAGGTCACGTTGACTAATAATAACAAAGTGGGTCTTGCTGAAAGGAAGTTGAAAGAAAAAGGGGTCGATGCCCATTTCGACATATAGATGGGATAGATGGGACACCGTGCAGGGTTTTGGTCCCCTGGGTATCAAGTCAAAAATCAAACTAAATTGTATTAGTCACGTACACTGTTTTTTATTTATGTATTCTATTTTATTTCACCTTTATTTAACCAGGTAGGCTAGTTGAGAACACCTTTATTTAACCAGGTAGGCTAGTTGAGAACACCTTTATTTAACCAGGTAGGCTAGTTGAGAACACCTTTATTTAACCAGGTAGGCTAGTTGAGAACACCTTTATTTAACCAGGTAGGCTAGTTGAGAACACCTTTATTTAACCAGGTAGGCTAGTTGAGAACACCTTTATTTAACCAGGTAGGCTAGTTGAGAACACCTTTATTTAACCAGGTAGGCAAGTTGAGAACACCTTTATTTAACCAGGTAGGCAAGTTGAGAACAAGTTCTCATTTACAATTGCGACCTGGACCAAGATAAAGCAAAGCAGTTCGACACACACAGCTATATAGAGTTACACATGGAGTAAAACAAACATACAGTCAATAATACAGTATAAACAAGTCTATATACGATGTGAGCAAATGAGGTGAGATAAGGGAGGTAAAGGCAACAAAAAAAAACGTACACTGTTTACTGAAGGTATAAAAAGGTACAGTAAAATGCCTGTGTGCTAGCTCCCTCAACATTAAGAGTACAATAATCAATATCCATAATAATGAGTAAAATTAATAATAACAAGTAATAGAACAGGTCATATGCATAGTAACAGCCTGGTATGTACACAATAGGATATATAGAATAGATAATGACCAATAGGATATACAGAATAGATCATGACCAATAGGATATCCAGTATAGATAATGACCAATAGGATATACAGAATAGATCATGACCAATAGGATATACAGAATAGATAATGACCAATAGGATATACAGAATAGATCATGACCAATAGGATATACAGTATAGATAATGACCAATAGGAATTTCATTATAGATAATGACCAATATGATATCCAGGATAGATAATGACCAATACGATATCCAGTATAGATAATGACCAATAGGATATACAGAATAGATCATGACCAATACGATATCCAGTATAGATAATGACCAATAGGATATCCAATATAGATAATGACCAATACGATATCCAGGATAGATAATGACCAATAGGATATCCAGTATAGATAATGACCAATAGGATATACAGAATAGATCATGACCAATAGGATATCCAGTTACAGATAATGACCAACATGATATCCAGAATAGATCATGACCAATAGGATATCCAATATAGATAATGACCAATACGATATCCAGGATAGATAATGACCAATACGATATCCAGTATAGATAATGACCAATAGGATATACAGAATAGATAATGACCAATAGGATATACAGAATAGATAATGACCGATAGGATATCCAGTATAGATAATGAAGATAGAGATGTTCTGTCCTAGCCTACATTCTGTAGCTATGGTACAATGTTGTGGTCTACAGGGAATGACACTATGAAAAGACACTAGAGCTAAAATACAGCAGAGGAAGACTGTCATCTCTTGGATATATTGGGTTTCAGTTTCAGGTCAGTGAACAAGGTCAGAAACTCTGGTTCCAACAGCACTGTATGGCCGTCTACAGTACGACACCGCAACAGTCCAAAAAAAACAAAGATAGATAGATAGGTAGGTAGGTAGGTGGGTGGGTGGGTGGGTGGGTGGGTGGGTGGGTGGGTGGGTGGGTGGGTAGGTAGGTAGGTAGGTAGGTAGGTAGGTAGGTAGGTAGGTAGGTAGGTAGGTAGGTAGGTAGGTAGGTAGGTAGGTAGGTAGGTAGGTAGGTAGGTAGGTAGGTAGGTAGGTAGGTAGGATTTACACCAACATACAATACCGAAAGGTTCATACTGTAGATGCCTAGCTGGCTCCAGATCTATTTGTGCTCCTACTGTATTGTCGTTGTCATGCCAAACATGACTGTATGATTTAGCAAGACGGCACACATAGATCTAGTGGGGTCTCTATAACATATATCTCATCAGCAGGCAACAGAGACGTGATTGCTGCTCATTCTAGTGCAGAACAGAGGACACTGGGAACAGAGACGTGATCACAGGTCATTCTAGTGCAGAACAGAGGACACTAACAGGGAACAGAGACATGATTACTGGTCATTCTAGTGCAGAACAGAGGACACTGGGAACAGAGACGTGATCACAGGTCATTCTAGTGCAGAACAGAGGACACTGGGAACAGAGACATGATTACTGGTCATTCTAGTGCAGAACAGAGGACACTGGGAACAGAGACATGATTACTGGTCATTCTAGTGCAGAACAGAGGACACTGGGAACAGAGACATGATTACTGGTCATTCTAGTGCAGAACAGAGGACACTGGGAACAGAGACATGATTACTGGTCATTCTAGTGCAGAACAGAGGACACTGGGAACAGAGACGTGATTACTGGTCATTCTAGTGCAGAACAGAGGACACTGGGAACAGAGACATGATTACTGGTCATTCTAGTGCAGAACAGAGGACACTGGGAACAGAGACATGATTACTGCTCATTCTAGTGCAGAACAGAGGACACTGGGAACAGAGACATGATTACTGGTCATTCTAGTGCAGAACAGAGGACACTGGGAACAGAGACGTGATTACTGGTCATTCTAGTGCAGAACAGAGGACACTGACAGGGAACAGAGACATGATTACTGGTCATTCTAGTGCAGAACAGAGGACACTGGGAACAGAGACATGATTACTGGTCATTCTAGTGCAGAACAGAGGACACTGGGAACAGAGACATGATTAAAGGTCATTCTAGTGCAGAACAGAGGACACTAACAGGGAACAGAGACATGATTACTGGTCATTCTAGTGCAGAACAGAGGACACTGGGAACAGAGACGTGATTACTGGTCATTCTAGTGCAGAACAGAGGACACTGGGAACAGAGACATGATTACTGGTCATTCTAGTGCAGAACAGAGGACACTGGGAACAGAGACATGATTACTGCTCATTCTAGTGCAGAACAGAGGACACTGGGAACAGAG
>NC_048566.1:96757794-96815294 GCF_013265735.2 Oncorhynchus mykiss
CTAGGTCAGACAACTCCACGAGGTCTGACAACTCCTCGAGGTCTGACAACTCCTCTAGTTCTGATAACTCCTCTAGTTCTGGCAACTCCTCTAGGTCTGACAACTCCTCTAGGTCTGGCAACCCCTCTAGTTCTGGCAACTCCTCTAGTTCTGGCAACTCCTCTAGGTCTGGCAACTCCTCTAGGTCTGGCAACTCCTCTAGTTCTGGCAACTCCTCTAGGTCTGACAACTCCTCTAGTTCTGACAACTCCTCTAGTTCTGGCAACTCAACTAGTTCTGACTACTCCTCTAGGTTTGACAACTCCTCTAGTTCTGAAAACTCAACTAGTTCTGACAACTCAACTAGTTCTGACAACTCAACTAGTTCTGACAACTCAACTAGTTCTGGCAACTCAACTAGTTCTGACAACTCCTCTAGTTCTGGCAACTCAACTAGTTCTGGCAACTCCTCTAGTTCTGACATCTCCTCTAGTTCTGGCAACTCAACTAGTTCTGGCAACTCCTCTAGTTCTGGCAACTCCTCTAGCTCTGGCAACATGCTACAATAGATATTAGAAGGAGCAGCATATCCTACTGTCCTGTAAGGCACACTGCTTTGCTTTGTCAAACCTATTGTGTATCTCAGAGACTATATATTGAATTTTTTTTGACTAGAGGAGTATAAAGGAGCATAGCAGCGGGACACGTTCCAGTTTCACTCCTTATCATGAACACTGTTACACCCGTACTGTTAGAGCTCTGCTACAGACAGTTGGTGTATACGTGTTAATGCCAGGGCTGTTGGGCTGTACTCAGTGCAGCTGGACTGTAACGTCTGCTTCCAGCTCACACTCTCAAACACCCCTGAACGCAGCTCACTCTCCAGCCCACTGTCCAGCTCACACCCTCAAACACGTAGATCCCCTGAACGCAGCTCACTCTCCAGCCCACTGTCCAGCTCACACTCTCAAACATGTGGATCCCCTGAACGCAGCTCACTCTCCAGCCCACTGTCCAGCTCACACCCTCAAACACGTAGATCCCCTGAACGCAGCTCACTCTCCAGCCCACTGTCCAGCTCACACTCTCAAACACGTAGATCCCCTGAACGCAGCCCACTGTCCAGCACACTGTCCAGCTCACACCCTCAAACACGTAGATCCCCTGAACGCAGCTCACTCTCCAGCCCACTGTCCAGCTCACACTCTCAAACACGTAGATCCCCTGAACGCAGCTCACTCTCCAGCCCACTGTCCAGCTCACACTCTCAAACACGTAGATCCCCTGAACGCAGCCCACTGTCCAGCTCACACTCTCAAACACGTAGATCCCCTGAACGCAGCTCACTCTCCAGCCCACTGTCCAGCTCACACCCTCAAAGAACACAGCACACTCTCCAGATCCCAGTCACCTGAATTCTGATCACCTGTTCACACACCTGTATGTCATTATCACACACTATTTAGTTCAGCTCTTTGCACCCCATCATTGTGAGGTATTGTTTGTTTTGTGACACACTTCTATTCGGAGTGCTGTTTTTCCCCGTAATTTAATCCTCCTGTGTATGATAGTTTTTGGCCTGCCTCACTAACGACACCTTTTTGCCTATTCCCTGCATGTACAGGAGAATTTTGTTCTGACTTAGCGTCAAGCTCGTCATCTCACAACAAAACGGCAACGAGACCAGGGACCGTATTCACAAACAGTCTCAGAGTGCTGATGGGATATAGGATCAGTTTTGCTTCATCACAATGAATAAGGATATTTGGACGAGGGGACCTGATCCTAGATACAGGCCCTCCCACGGCAGGCAAGCAAAACACATATGCGTGCATACACACAAACAGGTTACTACAGTACTTTCAACAATTAAAGAGTATGCACTTGCTCAATAGGCAGGTGACAGAACCAGGGTTACGTCTTACCTGTGCAGCCTGTGGTATGTCCAGAATGGAAAGAGCATTAACACACGAGACATTCTTGGAAGTGTTACCATGTTCATGCAGTTCGAGACGTTGTTAAGCACAGATGTATTTTATTTTACCTTTATTTAACTAGGGCAAGTCAGTTAAGAACAAATTCTTACTTTCAATGACGGCCTAGGAACAGTGGGTTAACTGCCTGTTCAGGGGCAGAACGACAGATTTGTACCTTGTCAGCTCAGGATTTGAACTTGCAACCTTCCGGTTACTAGTCCAACGCTCTAAGCACTATGACAAAATGCCTGAGTTAGCTTCTCTAATATTAGGATGTTTAATATTATGTGTCATACTCTGAGACTTTAAAACACGATGTGGACCAATTAAGACTGTCCAACCACCTGGAAGATGTTCTTGTTCTTCTGGTGAAATGTAGCATTGGCTGGAGAAGAAGCCGTTTGCTAAGGAAGATTAGCCGAGGTAACTAAAACTACAGTAAAACAGAGTAGCAACCGGCAAGGCATTGCTAGGCTTTGTCCACCATTTAGGTTATGCATTAGTTGAAATTATTTCACTATTCAAATAATATCAATTATATATTTATTTATTTATTTTGGGGGGGGGGGGGGTATCCGGATAGTCAAAATACATGTTAAAGATGAAAAAGAAAATGAAAAAATATGTACAGTGCCTTGCGAAAGTATTCGGCCCCCTTGAACTTTGCGACCTTTTGCCACATTTCAGGCTTCAAACATAAAGATATAAACTGTATTTTTTTGTGAAGAATCAACAACAAGTGGGACACAATCATGAAGTGGAACGACATTTATTGGATATTTCAAACTTTTTTAACAAATCAAAAACTGAAAAATTGGGCATGCAAAATTATTCAGCCACTTTACTTTCAGTGCAGCAAACTCTCTCCAGAAGTTCAGTGAGGATCTCTGAATGATCCAATGTTGACCTAAATGACTAATGATGATAAATACAATCCACCTGTGTGTAATCAAGTCTCCGTATAAATGCACCTGCACTGTGATAGTCTCAGAGGTCCGTTAAAAGCGCAGAGAGCATCATGAAGAACAAGGAACACACCAGGCAGGTCCGAGATACTGTTGTGAAGAAGTTTAAAGCCGGATTTGGATACAAAAAGATTTCCCAAGCTTTAAACATCCCAAGGAGCACTGTGCAAGCGATAATATTGAAATGGAAGGAGTATCAGACCACTGCAAATCTACCAAGACCTGGCCGTCCCTCTAAACTTTCAGCTCATACAAGGAGAAGACTGATCAGAGATGCAGCCAAGAGGCCCATGATCACTCTGGATGAACTGCAGAGATCTACAGCTGAGGTGGGAGACTCTGTCCATAGGACAACAATCAGTCGTTATATTGCACAAATCTGTCCTTTATGGAAGAGTGGCAAGAAGAAAGCCATTTCTTAAAGATATCCATAAAAAGTGTCGTTTAAAGTTTGCCACAAGCCACCTGGGAGACACACCAAACATGTGGAAGAAGGTGCTCTGGTCAGATGAAACCAAAATTGAACTTTTTGGCAACAATGCAAAACGTTATGTTTGGCGTAAAAGCAACACAGCTCATCACAATGAACACACCATCCCTACTGTCAAACATGGTGGTGGCAGCATCATGGTTTGGGCCTGCTTTTCTTCAGCAAGGACAGGGAAGATGGTTAAAATTGATGGGAAGATGGATGGAGCCAAATACAGGACCATTCTGGAAGAAAACCTGATGGAGTCTGCAAAAGACCTGAGACTGGGACGGAGATTTGTCTTCCAACAAGACAATGATCCAAAACATAAAGCAAAATCTACAATGGAATGGTTCAAAAATAAACATATACAGGTGTTAGAATGGCCAAGTCAAAGTCCAGACCTGAATCCAATCGAGAATCTGTGGAAAGAACTGAAAACTGCTGTTCACAAATGCTCTCCATCCAACCTCACTGAGCTCGAGCTGTTTTGCAAGGAATGGGAAAAAATTTCAGTCTCTCGATGTGCAAAACTGATAGAGACATACCCCAAGCGACTTACAGCTGTAATCGCAGCAAAAGGTGGCGCTACAAAGTATTAACTTAAGGGGGCTGAATAATTTTGCACGCCCAATTTTTCAGTTTTATGATTTGTTAAAAAAGTTTGAAATATCCAATAAATGTCGTTCCACTTCATGATTGTGTCCCACTTGTTGTTGATTCTTCACAAAAAAATACAGTTTTATATCTTTATGTTTGAAGCCTGAAATGTGGCAAAAGGTCTCAAAGTTCAAGGGGGCCGAATACTTTCGCAAGGCACCGTATATTATTATTATTTTTTTTACTTCAATGAAGTCTTGCTCATGTGACAGTCTGTGTGGCACGGAGGGAGGGAGAGGGAAATGATCCAAACCGACTCCCGCTAGATAAACAAACCTGTTCGCTTCCATAGGTTCTCTATCATACCATCTGATAGTGGCTGTTTTGACTGCATCAAGTCATTGTAAAGTTAGCCATCTAGCTAAAGTAGCGATGCTAATTGAGACGTCCTTATCTACAACATTTTAGTCATTTAGCAGGACGCTCTAATTCAGAGTGATTTACAGGAGCAGTTAGGATTAAGCGCCTTGTTCAAGGGCACATTGACAGATGTATCACTTAGTCAGCTCGGGGATTCAAACCAGCAACTTTTTGGTTACTGGCCCAACGCTCTTAACCGCTAGGCTAGCCGCCATTCATATGAAACAACAGCATACCTGTTGGTTGATTATTGTAGCCTATTCCTTCTCATTTAGACAACTTTATTCCATCATTTTAATTCCATTTTGCATTGATTAGAAATCTCCCTCGCTACACATGGGAGCATGTTTTTTTTTATTTATTTTTTTATTTATTTTTTATTTATTTTATTTCACCTTTATTTAACCAGGTAGGCTAGTTGAGAACAAGTTCTCATTTTCAACTGCGACCTGGCCAAGATAAGGCATAGCAGTGTGAACAGACAACACAGAGTTACACATGGAGTAATCAATTAACAAGTCAATAACACAGTAGAAAAAAGGGGAGTCTATATATACATTGTGTGCAAAAGGCATGAGAAGGTAGGCAAATAATTACAATTATGCAGATTAACACTGGAGTGATAAATGATCAGATGGTTATGTACAGGTAGAGATATTGGTGTGCAAAAGAGCAAAAAAATAAATAAATAAAAACAGTATGGGGATGAGGTAGGTGAAAATGGGTGGGCTATTTACCAATAGACTATGTACAGCTGCAGCGATCGGTTAGCTGCTCAGATAGCAGATGTTTGAAGTTGGTGAGGGAGATAAAAGTCTCCAACTTCAGCGATTTTTGCAATTCGTTCCAGTCACAGGCAGCAGAGAACTGGAACGAAAGGCGGCCAAATGAGGTGTTGGCTTTAGGGATGATCAGTGAGATACACCTGCTGGAGCGCGTGCTACGGATGGGTGTTGCCATCGTAACCAGTGAACTGAGATAAGGCGGAGCTTTACCTAGCATGGACTTGTAGATGACCTGGAGCCAGTGAACCAGGCAAGGCAGTCATCCGAAAAACCGAGGCTACTGAGTCTGCCGATAAGAATACGGTGATTGACAGAGTCGAAAGCCTTGGCAAGGTCTATGAAGACGGCTGCACAGTACTGTCTTTTATCGATGGCGGTTATGATATCGTTTAGTACCTTGAGCGTGACTGAGGTACACCCGTGACCGGCTCGGAAACCAGATTGCACAGCGGAGAAGGTACGGTGGGATTCAAGATGGTCAGTGACCTGTTTGTTGACTTGGCTTTCGAAGACCTTAGATAGGCAGGGCAGGATGGATATAGGTCTGTAACAGTTTGGGTCCAGGGTGTCGCCCCCTTTGAAGAGGGGGATGACTGCGGCAGCTTTCCAATCCTTGGGGATCTCAGACGATATGAAAGAGAGGTTGAACAGGCTGGTAATAGGGGTTGCGACAATGGCGGCGGATAGTTTCAGGAATAGAGGGTCCAGATTGTCAAGCCCAGCTGATTTGTACGGGTCCAGGTTTTGCAGCTCTTTCAGAACATCTGCTATCTCGATTTGGGTAAAGGAGAACCTGGAGAGGCTTGGGCGAGTAGCTGCGGGGGGGGGGGAGCTGTTGGCCGAGGTTGGAGTAGCCAGGCGGAAGGCATGGCCAGCCGTTGAGAAATGCTTGTTGAAGTTTTCGATAATCATGGATTTATCGGTGGTGACCGTGTTACCTAGCCTCAGTGCAGTGGGCAGCTGGAAGGAGGTGCTCTTGTTCTCCATGGACTTCACAGTGTCCCAGAACTTTTTGGAGTTGGAGCTACAGGATGCAAACTTCTGCCTGAAGAAGTTGGCTTTAGCTTTCCTGACTGACTGTGTGTATTGGTTCCTGACTTCCCTGAACAGTTGCATATCGCGGGGACTATTCGATGTTAGTGCAGTCCGCCACAGGATGTTTTTGTGCTGGTCAAGGGCAGTCAGGTCTGGAGTGAACCAGGGGCTATATCTGTTCTTAGTTCTGCATTTTTTGAACGGAGCATGCTTATCTAAAATGGTGAGGAAGTTACTTTTAAAGAAAGACCAGGCATCCTCAACTGACGGGATGAGGTCAATGTCCTTCCAGAATACCCGGGCCAGGTCGATTAGAAAGGCCTGCTCACAGAAGTGTTTTAGGGAGCGTTTGACAGTGATGAGGGGTGGTCGTTTGACTGCGGCTCCGTAGCGGATACAGGCAATGAGGCAGTGATCGCTGAGATCCTGGTTGTAGACAGCAGAGGTGTATTTGGAGGGCCAGTTGGTCAGGATGACGTCAATGAGGGTGCCCTTGTTTACAGAGTTAGGGTTGTACCTGGTGGGTTCCTTGATGATTTGAGTGAGTTTGAGGGCATCTAGCTTAGATTGTAGGACTGCCGTGTGACTGTAGTGCCGCTGTGATTGACCGGTAACAACAACAAGCTACACGTGTGATGTCATAAAAACTCATAAAACTGTTTAATTAACATTCAGAATGTAATGCTCAATCCTTGTAGGCCATGTAGCAATGTCACATATATAATTACATTTTAGACATAGGCCTATATTTTTTCTTCTCAAAAATGAATAGTCTCCCAAGTAATCGAGTAGCAATGTCCCGGAATAACAGTGCCATATGTAAGACAATTTCCCATTGGCTTTTAATATTGGGGACTTTTTGTGTTTGCATTAGAGCGGGGCGATAGGGGCAAAAATCCATTTCACGATAAATTGACTGAATTATCACGATAAATTGACTGAATTAGCACAATAAATTGACTGAATTAGCACGATAAATTGACTGAATTAACACAATAAATTGACTGAATTATCACGATAAATTGACTGAATTAGCACGATAAATTGACTGAATTAGCACGATAAATTGACTGAATTAACACAATAAATTGACTGAATTATCACGATAAATTGACTGAATTAGCACGATAAATTGACTGAATTAGCACAATAAATTGACTGAATTATCACGATAAATTGACTGAATTATCACGATAAATTGACTGAATTATCACGATAACGATACACTGAACGGTACATTATTGACATGAATATGCAACACAACACTGTTAAATTTAAAATAAAAAAAACATTTTATATGACCCTTAAACCTACTAATACTACTTTAGAAGTTGTCCCATCAACAATCACCCATATTAGCAAAAGTTTTTTCATTTTCAACTTCACATTTCTCTCGTAGGTTATTTATTGTAATGAACGATATCAGCAAAATGTCCAAAATACGTTTTCTCCTTTTCATTATGGCTCTCTCTTGTCCCTCTACAGCAAACAGATTGTGAGCAATACGTTTTGGGAAAAATGTATTCGCAATTTAAAAAAAAAAAAGTTACAAATAGTAACGAACCGCAATACATATTGGTATCGGGAACTCCGTATTGTGACATTATAGAATGGTGAGGTCCCTGGCACTTCCCAGGCCTAGATAGGATCTTGTCTGTTAGTAGTTTTGTTTGATTATTTGGTTGAACACCCGATATGGTCCAGACTCCAAACAACAACATACACTGTACAGAACTAGCAGGACGTCAGGCAAAACGCTTAATAAAACAACACAGAACAACATAAACAGAGGAGTGTAAACAGTGCTTTTACATAACAGTTACTTTAGAGTAACACATAAGCATCCATTTCAACCCGGGGTTACATTACCTTCTAAACATTGGGCGAACCACTTTTCCACAATTCAAGCTACAATACACAAGGGGGAAAATGTTTAATCAATGACGATACCGTTTAGTCTATAAGAGATTGCCTAGAGCAGGGATGGGCAACGCCAGTCCTCGGGAACAGTTGGGCGTGCGACAGTTGGACCCTGCTATTTCATACCTTAACACGCATTGAAACCAGGGGTTGGAACCAAAACTGTTTTCCAATAGTTTTGTTCTGAACGGAACCATTATTTTCTTTAGTTCCGTTCCACTGTTTCCGACCAGCAAAATAAAGTTATGAACATGGTTCCAACCAAAATAAAAGTACTCATTTATATCGGTCCTTTCTGTTTTTGTAAATGTTTCTTTTACATTTAGCTCAACATTAAATTACTTCACCAATCAGGCAGCACGGATAGAGCAGCTCGCTATGGAGGGGGCAAACTATAGCTCAGTGTTGTAGCTCAGTCCTGTAGCTCAGTCCTGTAGCTCAGTGTTGTAGCTCAGTGTTGTAGCTCAGTCCTGTAGCTCAGTCCTGTAGCTCAGTGTTGTAGCTCAGTCCTGTAGCTCAGTGTTGTAGCTCAGTGTTGTAGCTCAGTCCTGTAGCTCAGTCCTGTAGCTCAGTGTTGTAGCTCAGTCCTGTAGCTCAGTGTTGTAGCTCAGTCCTGTAGCTCAGTGTTGTAGCTCAGTGTTGTCGCTCAGTCCTGTAGCTCAGTCCTGTAGCTCAGTCCTGTAGCTCAGTGTTGTAGCTCAGTCCTGTAGCTCAGTGTTGTAGCTCAGTCCTGTAGCTCAGTGTTGTAGCTCAGTCCTGTAGCTCAGTCCTGTAGCTCAGTCCTGTAGCTCAGTGTTGTAGCTCAGTCCTGTAGCTCAGTGTTGTAGCTCAGTCCTGTAGCTCAGTCCTGTAGCTCAGTGTTGTAGCTCAGTCCTGTAGCTCAGTTCTGTAGCTCAGTCCTGTAGCTCAGTGTTGTAGCTCAGTGTTGTAGCTCAGTCCTGTAGCTCAGTCCTGTAGCTCAGTCCTGTAGCTCAGTCCTGTAGCTCATTGTTGTAGCTCAGTGTTGTAGCTCAGTGTTGTAGCTCAGTGTTGTAGCTCAGTGTTGTAGCTCAGTCCTGTAACTCAGTCCTGTAGCCCAGTCCTGTAGCTCAGTCCTGTAGCTCAGTCCTGTAGCTCAGTCCTGTAGCTCAGTCCTGTAACTCAGTCCTGTAGCTCAGTCCTGTAGCTCAGTCCTGTAGCTCAGTCCTGTAACTCAGTCCTGTAACTCAGTCCTGTAGCTCAGTCCTGTAGCTCAGTCCTGTAGCTTAGTGCTTTAGTTCGGTGAGTTGTTTACACTGCGTGATGGAAAGACCAGTCTTGAGCGCGAGATTAAATTTAAATTTTGCGGATGGGGCGATCGAGGGAGAGTGAAGGAGGAAGCGTGGCTTGAAGTGCTGGGCATCTTCTGACAACATGCATTATTTGAATTGGGCCCACAGATTTATACCAACTGAGGAGAGGCTTCAATGGATGAACTTTAAATGTCTTTGAACTTCAGAATTGGCTTAACGTTGGACCAGAGAAGCTAGTTAGCTAACAAGCTGGTGTGTGCAGAGCGGCACCCGAATTAAAAACATGTCTCATCTTTTTGTAGTTAATAAATCCAATGTGAAATGTGGTAACTATACTATCCCTAAGTAGCATTGAAAAAATGAATTCCTTCTTCCCTCATTAAAAATCTCCCTCCCCATCTTCTGAATCACACTGGTAATGTCAGTACGCTACAGCTATGCTTCAGAGGGGCATACATGATTTTCATCTGGCAAGCAGACACTAGGAGAAGTTTCTGATTGACAGAGAAAGGGCTTTGCATAGGCTCTTTGTTGTGTTGTATTGTTGGACTGGAAAAAATGCCCAAAAAGTAAAATAAAGTTATTAACCGGTTCGCATGCTTTTAAAATAACAGTTGTGTTCCGGAACAGCATAGATCACTTTCGTTCCTAATTCTGATTCTGTTCCTTGAAAAATTTTATTTTCAGGTTTTCGGGTTCTGTTCCCTGAACTGGTTCTAACAACTG
The DNA here is from genome assembly GCF_013265735.2 of Oncorhynchus mykiss. Lineage (NCBI taxonomy): Eukaryota > Metazoa > Chordata > Actinopteri > Salmoniformes > Salmonidae > Oncorhynchus > Oncorhynchus mykiss. The sequence continues at coordinate 96,767,941 of NC_048566.1, forward strand.
GTAGAAATCACAAGCAGACCACATAATGCCTCCAGTTGTTGTTTTCTCCATTCATGTTGGAAGATGGAGAAATGATAGTAATATCACAATGAATATTGGACTGTGGCCCTGGCAGTTTGATAGTTAAGTGTGAATTGTATTTTCTTTCGGGAAAAAGTAGGATTTTTCCACATTTGTAATGGCATTGGTTTGAACATGAACTCAAACAACTAGTTTGAACAGTTGCAACAAGAACGCCCAGAATTCGGAAGGAGACTGAAACTGGATTAAGACAACTTCTGTCGAGGTGAGGTTGAAATAGCACAGGAGTCTATATCAAGGTAGTATGAATCTTCCTCTACTTTAAACAGCTGCTTGTGGGGGTTGTGAAATTGAACATGCTATAGGACAGTGCTTCTCAACGCAGTCATCAGGGGCTTGAAAGGGTTGTTGAATTGGATGGGTTTGTGTTGGAATAGAGCAGATATATGGAATGACAGGTTGTTTCCCGAGAACTGGCTTGTGAACATGTTCTAGGAGGGACATCTATCAGGGGGCCAGTGCTGACCTTAGCTGGCAGGTAAGTTGAGCTATGAGGTATGAAGAGGGCCCAGAGCTCTGAAAGGATTAGATAGGTTCAAGCAATATAGCACATTACTTCACCTCTCTTTCTGAACGGCTGGGTGGAGTCACACTGATTTACACCTATCAAATCATTTCAGGTCTACAAGAGTGCCTAGGGGGGCAGAGTTATGGGGTCGATTTGGTGCCTACCGCTCTCTCTCTCTTCAGTGGATTTGGGCGTACCGCTCTCTCTCTTCAGTAGATTTGGGCATACCGCTCTCTCTCTTCAGTGGATTTGGGCATACCGCTCTCTCTCTTCAGTGGATTTGGGCATACCGCTCTCTCTCTTCAGTGGATTTGGGTATACCGCTCTCTCTCTTCAGTGGATTTGGGCATACCGCTCTCTCTCTTCAGTGGATTTGGCATACCGCTCTCTCTCTTCAGTGGATTTGGGCATACCGCTCTCTCTCTTCATTGGATTTGGGCGTACCGCTATCTCTCTTCAGTGGATTTGAACACACAGGAGAGAGAATACCTGTCTCAACTAAAATCTTTACTGCATGGCCATAGGTTGAGTTGAGAGTAGGGACTGAAGGCTGAATGTTGTACTGGCCCAGGGAAGGCTGAACGTTGTACTGGCCCAGGGAAGGCTGAACGTTGTACTGGCCCAGGGAAGGCTGAAGGTTGTACTGGCCCAGGGAAGGCTGAATGTTGTACTGGCCCAGGGAAGGCTGAAGGTTGTACTGGCCCAGGGAAGGCTGAACTTTGTACTGGCCCAGGGAAGGCTGAGCGTTGTACTGGCCCAAGGAAGGCTGAGCGTTGTACTGGCCCAGGGAAGGCTGAACGTTGTACTGGCCCAGGGAAGGCTGAACGTTGTACTGGCCCAGGGAAGGCTGAGCGTTGTACTGGCCCAGGGAAGGCTGAGAGTGGGAACTGAACGTTGTACTGGTTGTACTGGTTGTAGGGAATGCTGAGAGTGGAGAAACTGAAGGGTCAAGGTGATCATTCATTAAGCTAATAAGCATGTTTCCTGAGGTGTACAGGGCTCTAAAGTGCGACCAATTAACTTAAATACACTACATGCCTAACTACACTACATGACCAAAAGTATGTGGACACCTGCTTGTCGAACATCTCATTCTAAAATCATGTGCATTAATATGGAGTTGGTCCACCCTTTTGCTGCTACAACAGCCTCCACTATTCTGGGAAGGCTTTCCACTAGATGTTGGTACATTGCAACTATAACAGCCTCCACTATTCTGGGAAGGCTTTCCACTAGATGTTGGTACATTGCTGCTACAACAGCCTCCACTATTCTGGGAAGGCTTTCCACTAGATGTTGGTACATTGCAACTATAACAGCCTCCACTATTCTGGGAAGGCTTTCCACTAGATGTTGGTACATTGCAACTATAACAGCCTCCACTCTTCTGGGAAGGATTTCCACTAGATGTTGGTACATTGCAACTATAACAGCCTCCACTATTCTGGGAAGGATTTCCACTAGATGTAGGAACATTGCAACTATAACAGCCTCCACTATTCTGGGAAGGCTTTCCACTAGATGTTGGTATATTGCTGCTACAACAGCCTACACTCTTCTGGGAAGGCTTTCCACTAGATGTTGGAACATTACTGTGGGGACTAGCTTCCATTCAGCCTCAAGAGCATTAGTGAAGTCGGGCACTGATGTTGGGCGATTAGGCCTGGCTTGCAGTCGGCGTTCCAATTCATCCCAAAGGTGTTCGATGGGGTTGAGGTCAGGGCTCTGTGCAGGACAGTCAAATTCTTCCACACTGATCTCAACAAACCATTTCCGTATTTATTTATTTAACCTTTATTTAACTAGGCAAGTCAGTTATGAGCAAATTCTTATTTACAATGATGGCTTCCTAGGTATGGACCTCACTTCATGCTGAAACAGGAAACGGTCTTCCCCAAACTGTTGCAACGAAGTTGGAAGCACAGAATCGTCTAGAATGTCATTGTATGCTGTAGCGTTATGATTTCCCTTCATTGGAAGTAGGGAGCCTAGCCCGAAACATGAAAAACAGCCCCAAAACATTATTCCTCCTCCACCAAATTTTACGGTTGGTACTATGCATTCGGGCAGGTAGCGTTTTTCGGGCATCCTCCAAACCCAGATTTGTCCCTCGGACTGTCTGCGATTTATTTAGAATTCAAGGCACACTTAACCAGCATGGCTACCACAACATTCTGCAGCAAGGAAAAGCAGCCGAGAAGTGCTCAGCATATGTGGGAACACCTTCAAGACTGTTGGAAAAGCATTCCAGGTGAAGCTGGTTGAGAGAATGCCAAGAGTGTGCAAAGCTGTCATCGCGGCAAAGGGTGGCTATTTGAAGAATATAAAATATAAAATATATTTTGATTTGTTTAACACTTATTTAGTTACTACATGATTCCTTATGTGCTATTTCATAGTTTTGATGTCTTCACTATTATTCTACAATAAAAAATAAAGGAAAACCCTGGAATGAGTAGGTGTGTCCAAACTTTTGACTGGTACTGTATATAGTGTATGTAGCTGTGCGACCTGGAATTTGTGAAGGATTCCAGTTTAACCCCTCACATATTTTTCATTGTGCTCCTAAATGTCTTTTGTGTGCGTCTACATTTTTCTACGTAGGGGCACACGTAGTCATTGTAAAAACAAAAGGGGGACAGAGTAGAACCCTGGTGTAGTAGGAGGCTTTTGAAGATCGATGGAGGAGCAAGGAAGGAGAGTGGTTTTCTCTGCAACTTTGTCCCCAGGCTAATTGCTACTGCGTATAGTTGGACAGAGAGAGAGAGAACCAACTGTTGGATCAGACTACTGTATCTCATGTGAAACTGTGAATGGTTAAGGGGACTGATTATGAGAATGGCGGGAGACTAGGAACCAGGGGCCAATGGTTCACAATCACATGCCCCCTCTCAGGAGCCAATAAGCCAAGGGCCTAGCTAGAGGTGGGTTATGCAACTGAGAGTGAAAGGGCTTAAACTCAGGCCAAAGAAAGCCAATGGTAACATGTGCCCCTCAGAGGTGAGTAGCTGTGGTTGAGAAGAACAGGACGGAAAAGGGCTCAAACTCTAACCCTGTCTCCGTATCTGATGGGTAGAAGAAGAAGGAGGAGGCTTGATTCTCAAGTGCAGCACAATGCACGCGTCAGGGAATCAGCAGACCTGCAGATGCTTCCTCGGTCACAATGTCTTTTCTATTCAGAACCTCATCTACCCACAACCTTTGTAAACATGTTTATAACTAACCTATGCACCAATACTGGGAAGAAAACATCAGGCGCATTTTATACATACTCCAACCATTACAAATAACTGACATTGATGAACCTTGTAATCTCATCAGAGGAAAGAAGAAGACTGTTCATTTAAAACTATTTTCTGTTAAAGTGCCAATTGTGGGACAATGAGGAGAGAAACAGAAGAAGCATTCAACTCATGAAAGGGAAACTTAGAGTAAATAGAGAAATGTTGGTCGCCATAACTAATACTGAATGCATGGAAAGAGAACGTCCTAGAGTTCCTACGACGATCTGACTGCATAGCTCAGAAACGCTTACTTGGTGGCATTCTGAAGAGCAAAATGAAGAGACTCACTGTTCGTTGACGACAAAGATGCAGTTGTCTTGTGAGGGACAGCCCGAGACAGGATGCTTGCAGGTCACCTTCCGCTCATTGTGGCTAGAGAGAGAGAGAGAGGAAAAGAGAGGGAGGAAAAGAGAGAGAGAGGGAACAGAGAGGGAGAGAGAAAATGTTAGAACAGAATAGCCTCTTTAGACCCGTCAATAACCAATATGTCCACCTGTCATCTCTCTCTATCCCTCCTCTGTCATCTCTCTCTATCCCTCCTCTGTCATCTCTCTCTATCCCTCCTCTGTCATCTCTCTAGCCGAGGACCCCTGAAGAGTGGATGAATAGACTTGCAAGTGACCGTGAAATCCCTATCCCTCAGTCCCTCAATCCCTACATCCCCACAGCCTCCCAAAAGCTGAAGACAGGACATTATTTTTTCGTGGGGAAAATGTGCACGGTTGAGAATGAGGTTAGGACTGCTTTAACCTTTATACTGATTTTGCCAGGAGAGTAGAGCCCAGGTCACATTCTGTCCCTTTAACACGAGGTTAGGGTATGAAATGGGAGTCGACAGCTTGAGATTCAGGACAGTGTAGACATTCATTTTATGGGGCAACCTGATCACACTGTGCTGTGCTAGTCAGGGAATGTATCAGTGTGGTGAAAGCTCAAAATCCACACCACTCTGCGGCACAATGGCACCCACACACACGCATGCAATGGCACACACACACCGGCACCCACACACCGGCACCAACACACCGGCACCCACACACCGGCACCCACACACCGGCACCCACACACCGGCACCCACACACCGGCACCCACACACCGGCACCCACACACCGGCACCCACACACCGGCACCCACACACCATCACACTAACATTTAAAATAACAGTAAAGTCTTTGGTACTTAACCCTAAACCGTCCGGAGTTATAAAACATACAAAAACAGAACAGAAAACAGACGAAGACTCCCTCTTGTCAACACATTATTAGGTTGTCTGCATAAACTAGACTACAGAAGAAGTGTATAAATACAGGACGTTGCAACGGATCGCTTCACAGGAGAAATGCAAACCTTCTTCTTTCTACCCCGAAAGAAAATGTCCTAACACTGACTCACTAGACCCTAGTCCACACACTACTAACCCCTTCTCCTTTCTCTGACAACTCAGCAGACCAGAGCAGAGAAGTAGTGTACACATGCATTAAAAACCTGGAGCTGGGTGTCGTAGTGAACTTCAACATCCCGATCCTCCTTCGCCAGCCATGCATGAAGACACCAGTTCACTGTTGTTAATATTCTCCCGGTAGTCACCAGTTCACTGTTGTTACTATTCTCCCGGTAGTCACCAGTTCACTGTTGTTACTATTCTCCCGGTAGTCACCAGTTCACTGTTGTTACTATTCTCCCGGTAGTCACCAGTTCACTGTTGTTACTATTCTCCCGGTAGTCACCAGTTCACTGTTGTTAATATTCTCCCGGTAGTCACCAGTTCACTGTTGTTACTATTCTCCCGGTAGTCACCAGTTCACTGTTGTTACTATTCTCCCGGTAGTCACCAGTTCACTGTTGTTACTATTCTCCCAGTAGTCACCAGTTCACTGTTGTTACTATTCTCCCGGTAGTCACAAGTTCACTGTTGTTACTATTCTCCCGGTAGTCACCAGTTCACTGTTGTTACTATTCTCCCGGTAGTCACAAGTTCACTGTTGTTACTATTCTCCCGGTAGTCACCAGCTCTAACAGAAAGAAACAATCCTGTCCATTAGTTACCATCCTCCTTTATATGCTAGTTTCTTGCACTAAAACTATTCCGTGTATAGCCTACGCTGTCACGCTGGAAGTTCTCTATGAGTGTGTGAACTTGTGAGGAGCTCAGTCTGACCCGTCTCTAGACTTCTGCAGCCTTCCCCTTTCTCCTGCCCTATCTCTCCTCCCCTGCCCTATCTCTCCTCCCCTGCCCTATCTCTCCTCCCCTGCACTGCCTCTCCTCCCCTGCCCTGCCTCTCCTCCCCTGCCTCTCCTCCCCTCCCCTGCCTCTCCTCCCCTGCCTCTCCTCCCCTGCCCTGCCTCTCCTCCCCTGCCCTGCCCTGCCTCTCCTCCCCTGCCTCTCCTCCCCTGCACTGCCTCTCCTCTCCTCCCCTGCCTCTCCTGCCCTGCCTCTCCACCCCTGCCCTGCCTCTACTCCACAGCCCCTTCTGCCCTCTCCTGCCTCTCCTCCCCTGCACTGCCTCTCCTCTCCTCCCCTGCCTCTCCTGCCCTGCCTCTCCACCCCTGCCCTGCCTCTACTCCACAGCCCCTTCTGCCCTCCCCTGCCCTGCCTCCCCTGCCTCTCCTCCCCTCCCCTGCCTCTCCTCCACAGCCCCTTCTGCCCTCCCCTTCCTCTCCTCCCCTGCCTCTCCTTCCCTGCCCTGCCTCTCCTCCACAGCCCCTTCTGCCCTGCCTCTCCTCCCTTGCCCTGCCTCTCCTTCCCTGCCTCTCCTGCCCTGCCTCTCCTCCCCTGCCCTGCCTCCCCTGCCTCTCCTCCCCTATCTCTCCTCCCCTGCCCTGCCCCGCCTCTCCTCCACAGCCCCTTCTGCCCTGCCCTGCCTCTCCTCTCCTGCACTGCCTCTCCTCCCCTGCCCTGCCTCTCCTGCACTGCCTCTCCTCCCCAGCCCTGCCTCTCCTCTCCTCCCTTGCCCTGACTCTCCTCCCCTGCCTCTCCTCTCCTCCCCTGCCCTGCCTCTCCTCTCCTCCCTTGCCCTGACTCTCCTCCCCTGCCCGGCTCCAGTCATCCAGTCATGCCCTGATCACACGGACAAGCAGGTTCCCTCCTTCCCTCCCACTCTGCCTTGCTGCTTACGGTCCAATTACAGCCCAGCTTCTCTACAGAGTAGTCCCCATAGAAATATAATTGCTCAAGTACCATGAACTGGGATGTCCGTTCTAGTAATTATATTTCTATTCCCTTCCATATGATTAGTGCATCCACCAGGACATTGTAGGGAAAAATCACACCATGCAGGCAGAGGAGAGGAGAGAAATGGAGCACAGACAGGAGACAGGATTCCTCTACAATAAGTCATTACAGAGACACGGTCCAGTTTCTGATCCAGAGGGTCTGAGGGCTGGGAAAGTATAACCGTTCGTTCAGCTGCTCCTCACCGTCGGCTGCTGCCTGTCATAAATCAGGACTAGATTTTAAACGACCATCACTTGGATTGAAAACAGCCTGGGAGTTTCAAGAGCATGGGTCAGCAACAGGTGGCCCGTGGGCCAAAAATTGCCCTCCAGGGTTTTTTATGTGTGTAATTGGTCAAAAAGACTGTAAAACCACCAGGAATTCAGCAAAAAAATGTGTTTAATTTAGGAAATATGTTCCAAAGTATTCTCACATATAACAAAAGAGACATATGTGATCGTGTCTCAATGTAAAAATAGAATCTAGTCACCCCCTGCTCTAGAGAGTGACTGAATCTAGTTACCCCCTGCTCTAGAGAGTGACTGAGTCAGTTAACTCATGCTCTAGAGAGTGACTGAATCTAGTTACCCCCTGCTCTAGAGATTAACTGAGTCAGTTAACTCATGCTCGAGAACATATTTCGGGTCATTCTCACCAAACTGACATTTTACCCAAAAATATTAAAGTGTCATTTAAAAAAAATAAATCAGATACTATGCATTTTACCACAATTTACACAAAATCCTCATTACTGCAACAGCTTTCAAAGACCCAAAAAGTAATAAACAAATTGTTTAATAACATTGCTCCCCTAATGAAAAGGCCTGAGTTAAACATAACACTGGATATGTAAATATTTCAGATCAAATTATAAAATGTTAATGGCATGTAATCTGACTTTTCCCCAATTTTAGTTTAGGGCTATTATGATAATGTAGAAATTAGGGCTATTATGATCATGTGGATATTAGAGCTAGTATGATAATGTAGAAATTGGAGCTATTGTGATAATGTGGAAATTAGAGCTATTATGATCATGTAGAAATTGGGGCTATTATGATAATGTAGCAATTAGAGATGTTATGATCATGTAGAAATGATGGCTATTGTGATAATGTAGAAATTAGAGCTAGGCAAACCCACTCATTTGATTAGTTAGTTAGTCCACAGCGATGCAAAAGCCCCAAAATAATAGTGACTTTAAAACATGAGCAGAGTTCTGACCTACATGTAGAATAAAAGGTAAGTTTGAGTTTGGGGAGGTTTGAATATCAGTTACTTCCTGGAGGGCAGCCTTCACCCTAGCTGCTTGTCTGTAATTACTGTAGGCATTGTTGGTAGGAGGATCATTCTGTGTCTCAGGGCTGCCTAACAGCCACCCAAATGGAACCCCAAATGGAACCCCAAATGGAATCCCAAATGGAACCCCAAATGGAACCCCAAATGGAACCCCAAATGGAACCCTATTCCCTATATCAGGAATCATCTACTAGATTCTAGAATCAGGTTTTTTATTGAATGGTTACAAAACTAAATGTGTAGGGGGAAAAAAAAAAAATTATAACGATTTATAACGAGATACATCGGTATGTATGGCCTGCAACAGGTTTTACATCTCAATATTTTGTACAAATTAAATGTAGAAATGGTACACGCAGTTATTTAGTGAGATATTTACACAACGGTTATAAATGAGGCCCCAGGACACCACCGGACCACACCTCCATAATGAATGGTCAGCCAGAGCCCTCTCATCCTCAGCCCTACTGATGTTAAGTCAGAGCAGATGTTGTTTTTACGAGGTGTTGTTTCGTTAGAACACATCAAAAGGGAAGAGAGTCTACTGCACCAATGGCTGGAAGGCCAGAGTCTCTTGTAACCAATGGCTGGAAGGCCAGAGTCTCTTGTAACCAATGGCTGGAAGGCCAGAGTCTCTTGTAACCAGTGTGTGGACTGGAGGCCATTCTGAGAATGTTGTCAACATTTCAAAGCAGATCCACGTGACAAGAGACAGACAGTTGGTCATAAAAACAAGATGGGAAACATCCAGGGGGCACTGAGGTTAATGTTGATCTATGGACAGTCACTGTACCATGCCTGATGTATGGGAAAGAGTGGAACAGCTGAAGTTACCCTCCACCTTAGAGCAGGCGCTTTACAACAGACAAAACAACCAGTGGCCATTATATTTTGAACGTAGCCTACAGTATGTTGTTAGCACGTATAGTATGTAGCCTACAATATGTTGTTAGCACGTATAGTATGTAGCCTGCAGTATGTTGTTAGCACGTATACTATGTAGCCAACAGTATGTTGTTAGCACGTATACTATGTAGCCAACAGTATGTTGTTAGCACGTATAGTATGTAGCCTACAGTATGTAGCCTACAGTATGTTGTTAGCACGTTTAGTATGTAGCCTACAGTATGTTGTTAGCACGTATAGTATGTAGCCTACAGTATGTTGTTAGCACGTATAGTATGTAGCCTACAATATGTTGTTAGCACGTATAGTATGTAGCCTACAGTATGTTGTTAGCACGTATACTATGTAGTCTACAGTATGTTATTAGCACGTATAGTATGTAGCCTACAGTATGTTGTTAGCATGTATAGTATGTAGCCTACAGTATGTTGTTAGCCCGTATATTATGTAGCCTACAGTATGTTGTTAGCACGTATAGTATGTAGCCTACAGTATGTTGTTAGCACGTATAGTATGTAGCCTACAGTATGTTGTTAGCATGTATAGTATGTAGCCTACAGTATGTTTTTACCACGTATAGTATGTAGCCTGCAGTATGTTGTTAGCATGTATAGTATGTAGCCTGCAGTATGTTGTTAGCATGTATAGTATGTAGCCTACAGTATGTTGTTAGCACGTATACTATGTAGCCAACAGTATGTTGTTAGCACGTATAGTATGTAGCCTACAGTATGTAGCCTACAGTATGTTGTTAGCACGTTTAGTATGTAGCCTACAGTATGTTGTTAGCACGTATAGTATGTAGCCTACAGTATGTTGTTAGCACGTATAGTATGTAGCCTACAATATGTTGTTAGCACGTATAGTATGTAGCCTACAGTATGTTGTTAGCACGTATCGTATATAGCCTACAGTATGTTGTTAGCACGTATACTATGTAGTCTACAGTATGTTATTAGCACGTATAGTATGTAGCCTACAGTATGTTGTTAGCACGTATAGTATGTAGCCTACAGTATGTTGTTAGCATGTATAGTATGTAGCCTACAGTATGTTTTTACCACGTATAGTATGTAGCCTACAGTATGTTGTTAGCACGTATAGTATGTAGCCTACAGTATGTTGTTAGCACGTATAGTATGTAGCCTACAGTATGTTGTTAGCACGTATAGTATGTAGCCTATGGGTAGTCTACATTAGGATACCATCACCTGGTCACTGCTCTCACCATAGTTTAAGTTCTAGCAACAAACAGTAGAGGCAGCCAGCCGTGCGTGACCAAATCAGCCATACATTACATTATTCAGTCACAAGACAGGTGTTTTTCAGTCACAAGACAGGCATTATTCAGTCACAAGACAGGCATTATTCAGTCACAAGACAGGCGTTATTCAGTCACAAGACAGGCATTATTCAGTCACAAGACAGGCATTATTCAGTCACAAGAAAGGCGTTATACAGTCACAAGACAGGCGTTATTCAGTCACAAGACAGGCGCTATTCAGTCACAAGACAGGCGTTATTCAGTCACAAGACAGGCGCTATTCAGTCACAAGACAGGCGTTAAAGGCCTATTATGACCATGACAAGATTATGTTGTGAAACATGTTATTTAAAACAGAGAGAGAGAGAGAGAGAGAGAGAGAGAGAGAGAGAGAGAGAGAGAGAGAGAGAGAGAGAGAGAGAGAGAGAGAGAGAGAGAGAGAGAGAGAGAGAGAGAGAGAGAGAGAGAGAGAGAGAGAGAGAGAGAGAGAGAGAGAGAGAGAGAGAGATTACACACGTTAGCCACCTGTGTCCCTCTACAGATGAAACAATATATAACACTGTAATGACACGGTAGCCTGATCAACACGGAACAGCTGTCAGTTAATGGATCAAATCAAAACTAATAAACAAAACAGACTGCCAAAAGTCCAGTTAAGTGGAGAGGCATCGTTGATGCCCTATGTTCCTCATGGGGAGAAGGTAAAGGTAAGGTAAAAACAAAAACAACCAGCACTCTATTTCTGTATACTTTTTAGCCAGTAGTTCTGAAAGTAGCACTCACGAGACAAAAGTGGTCCCTGAAAATGGTGTACTATGTCACATATGAGGTAGGACAGTACTTCTGCTTATATATTATGCATGTATGAACTACACAGTGACACATCTCCACCCCCCCAAAAAAACGGGAAGTTTTAAAAACATACTTAGGCCTAGTAGTCGCCAAAGTTCTGTAGCTTTAAGTCTTTAAGTCTAAAAATTGCATCCCACATGCTTTGAATGATGTGGTGAGCTGGACTGTGGTCATGGCAGTAAAATTAGAATAGCCTCCTGAAGCCACAGGAGGGGTATGTCCTTAAAGACTCCCTTATTCACTATATAGTGCACTGCTTTTGACCAAATGTATAGTAGTACACTATATAAAGAATAGGTTAATAGCCACAGGAGCTGCTGTCATACAGTAGGAGCATCTGGTAACACTCTTCGCCCTAGTTTCTTCTCCTGCCTTGTGTGTGTGGGGGGGACAGAGAGAAAGACAGAGACAGAGACAGAGAGAGACAAAGAGAGAGACAAAGAGAGAGACAAAGAGAGAGACAGAGAGTGACAAAGAGAGAGACAAAGAGAGAGACAGAGAGTGTGTGTGTGTGTGTGTGTTTGTGTGTATTTGCCAACAGCAGGTTCCTACAGCCCCTGACCTCAGACGTGTGTTATGGAGAGAAATGGTAGCAGACCAGTAGTGGGAGCAATAGTTAGTAAGGATGACCTGACCACCCTGCAGTGTGGATGAAGGGCTCCTCTGATGTTCTCCATCATCCGTAGTAATGAAGAGCCCCAGGCCTGGGGGTCTGGAGGAAGGAAAGCTTGGTTTTATGGTCCTGGGTGGGCCTACATCCTCTGGCTACACCATCTACTCCACCTCTATCCAGATGAAAAGGCCGGGCAGAGTTTGAACTTTAGGGCCAATGGAATGACCTCAAAATCTAGCAACCGTCAACCCAACACAGCAACCCAGTCGAGCTGAAATTAATGTAGGCCTACCTACTGAGTACTGATGGGCCGTAACAAGGACATTTGCATCAAGGAGAGGATGGCGCAGAAGGGGAGCAGTAACTCCACTGTACCATTATTAATCCCATTCTGTCTTGGAGCAGCACAGAGCAGCGATACCACAGACCACACAGCTAAACGTCACCACTGCTGGCTAACCTACTCTAAAGAAATTGTTATTTTACTTGGAAACCGAACCTGAAACAGATTCTTGATTCTGGCTTCCTTTAATGTGGATTTGGAAACTGGGGTTTCGCTAAACATTCCACTCAAAGGATTTAAATTGGATGAGCACAAACAGAGTCTTTTTTTAGGGCTATTTTATTTTTCACCAGATAAGCCATTTTTATTCCCCTATTAAAACTAAAATTAGACTGTTGCAATTATTGCAATCTCATCGACAGATGACTTATAATTACAGCCACACATGGTTCCCATTACATTGGAATTATTAAATCGTAAGTTACAGAGCCTTCAGAAAGTATTCACACCCCTTGACTTATTCCACATGTTGCTGTGTTACACACAATACCCAATAATGACAACACAATACCCCATAATGACATCACAATACCCCATAATGACATCACAATACCCCATAATGACGTCACAATACCCCATAATGGCATCCCAATACACCATAATGACATCAAAATTCACCATAATGACATCACAAAACCCCCTAATGACAAAACAATACCCCATAATAACAAAGTGAAAACATGTTTTAACATTTTTGCTAATAAAAAAAAAATGAAATACAGAAATCTCTCATTTACATAAGTATTCACACTGCTAAATCAGTACATGTTAGAATCACCTTTGACAGCGATTACAGCTGTGAGTCTTTCTGGGAAAACCTCTAAGAGCTTTGCAGACCTGGATTGTACAAAATTTGCACATTATTATTTTTTAAATTCTTCAAGCTCCGTCAAGTTAGTTGTTGATCATTGCTAGACAGGCATTGTCAAGTCTTGCCATAGATTTTGATGCAGATTTAAGTCAAATCAGTAACTAGGCCACTCAGGAATATTCAATGTCATCTTGGTAAGCAACTGCAGTGTAGATTTGGCCTTGTGTTTTAGGTTATTGTCCTGCTGAAAGGTGCATTTGTCCTGCTGAAAGGTGAATTTGTCCTGCTGAAAGGTGAATTTGTCCTGCTGAAAGGTGAATTTGTCCTGCTGAAAGGTGAATTTGTCTCCCAGTGTCTATTGGACTGAACCAGATTTTCCTCTCAGATTTTGCCTGTGCTTAACTCTATTCAGTTTCTTTTTTATACCCCCCCAAAAGAAAAAATCTCCCCAGTCGTTGCCGACGACAAGCATACCCATAACATGACACCATGCTTGAAAATATGGCCTTGTATTGCATAATAATTTTGTATTAATTTGTCAAATAAAATAAATAAATAAATATATATATATATTATATATATATATATTAATCTACAAACATAATTCCACTTTGATATTATGGGGTATTGTGTGTACACCAGTGACACAAAATCTCAATTGAGTCCATTTTGAATTCAGGCTGTAACAACAAAATGTGTAAAAAAGTCAAGGGGTGTGAATTCTTTCTGAAGGCTCTGTAAGTCATAGCATAAGAGAAGCGATAGTCATTAACATTTTACATTGAGATGTTGGTCTCTCAGCAGACGCTCTAATCCAGAGCAATTTACACTCAGGTATTAAGTTCACAATTCCAACTTGTTTTTTTTAAATAAGAAATAATACTTTGCTGATGCATACATTTACAGTTCAATGACTGTAAACAGAAGCCATTTGTATTTTTTTGAAACGAGGTAGGTGGACTTAAGGGTTGTGAACTCATTAGTAAAGAAAGAAAAAAAAACATGGTGGACTAAACAACAACTTGCTTTCAGCACCAATCGCCACATCATTTGAATGCTCCATGCTGACAGTAAACAAGAGGTTTATGAATCACCTCCGTTACATAAGACAATCTAGGCTACAGTAAGCACATAGCAGGGCCAGGTATCGGACATAAGCCCACTTTATAGTATACGGCTAGGATGATTTAACATCTTCTTCTCCCAGGTGCAAAGAAGAGGTGAGAAGTAAAAACCGAGTGAAACTACAATGAAAATCTGAAATGCTTTCTTTCTGAAATGACTGTCTGAAATACCTTCCAGTGAGACAGAACAAGTAAAGACACATTCTGTCACATACTGCGCTGTGACACTGACAGACAACAGGGTAATTATGACAGATGAGAGGGAGAGAGAGAAAGAGTGAGAGAGAAAGCGAAACAACGAGAGACCAAGAGAACAGGAGAGAGAGAGAGAGAGAGAGAGAGAGAGAGAGAGAGAGAGAGAGAAGGACAGAAAGAAAGAAAGAAAGAAAGAAAGAGCAGGAGGTACCCTACTTTCATCCTCAGCCCTGACCTCCCTCTGATGCTGTCGCTCTCTAAAGGTCAGATGGGGATATTGAGATATATATATATATACACAGAGAGAGAGAGACAGAGAGGGAGATACAGAGAGAGATATTCTGGGGATCCTCCCTGCCCTTTTCTCTTGTCGTATCAGATCAAAAAGACAAACCCTCCTGGCCACTTTAGTCTGGCTATGTGCTGCTACTGTAAACTGTGGCTAAGCAATCGATTCTTCAAGAACATGATTTGGAAATGCCTTCTCGCGCTATTGATTCGTGAATAATAGGCTATAATTTATACATGCCCGGTGAGCATTGAATTAGGGATTATTGCTTTAAATTGTCAGTACCGTCAGACCATGCCCAGGCGGCTAGGAACCAACCTCATCCTGCTAGTTTACAGTAGCATTCTGGCTCTACCTCCATAGTATTATTTGACCTTTATTTAACCAGGCAAGGCAGTGAAGAACAAATCAAATCAAATCAAATGTGTTTATATAGCCCTTCGTACATCAGCTGATATCTCAACGTGCTGTACAGAAACCCAGCCTAAAACCCCCAAACAGCAAGCAATGCAGGTGTAGAAGCACGGTGGCTAGGAAAAACTCCCTAGAAAGGCCAAAACCTAGAGAGGAACCAGGCTATGTGGGGTGGCCAGTCCTCTTCTGGCTGTGCCGGGTGGAGATTATAACAGAAGATTTTTAAGAACAAATTCTTATTGTCAATGACAGCCTACCAGGGAACAGTGGGTTAACTGCCTTGTTCAGGGGCAGAACAACAGATTTTTACCTTGTCAGCTCAGGGATTTGATCTTACAACCTTACGGCTACAAATCCAACGCTCTAACCACTAGGCTACCTGCCGCTACATATTGTCCCTGTATTCTCACTGTTATTAATGTTTATCCTGCAGGAGTGGGACGACCATCAGATCATGCCCAGAGAGCTACAGGGCAGTAATCGGGCTACTTTCCTGATAGTCTAGTTGCACTGTACTGGCTGTGACTCAGACCTCCTCAGTCCCATCAATCCAGCCCAGCTCTCGTCAGCAGAACAGGACTCATTAGGGGCCCCAAAGATGCTTGAAAGGCATTACTTTCAATTCAAAATCATTTAAAAAAAAAGGTTTAGTGCAGTGAGACAGTGGGGGGGGGGGTATTTTGAGAGAAATGTGAAGGGGGTGCCCTTGTCCTCCAGACCTCTACGCCTGATCAGCTCTGGATGCAAAAACAGTGCAGGGGGGGGAGGGGGCACACCATGGAGCGTGAAGAAGCAGCCGGAGAGACAGGGGAGGGTGTCTGTGGTCGCTGGTGTGATGATTGTGGTTGTGGGCAAACAGATGAGATCCATATCTACAGCCAGGCCTGGCTGCACATTGGGTACAGCACACTTGTTTTGGGCCATGTCTGATGCACACACTCACATTCACAATTAGAATAGCCTATCTTTGTAGTCTATGGCAACCACATAACAAGATACTGGTCAGCGGAGGGGGGGGGGGGGGGGTGATGATGGGGTGTATGTGTGGGAAGGAGAGTGATTCAATTTGAATGCCAAGTCTCAAAACAAAGCCTTTCATTGGAAACTAATGATGTTGTTGCTGCATGTTAGAGTCTAATCCTATTATACAATAAGGAGGAAACAGGGAACAGCTACAGTACTATATCACTAAGCAAGGCCTGGTCACTCCGCACTGGTTTAACAGCCTACAACAGTAATGTTGTAATGCTACTGTAGCTACCCCCTATCGCATTTTGCTCTGCCCAAATTACCCCCCCATGTGCTACCAATCATAAGGCTCAGGCCTACATTCTTATGTATCCTCAAGTTGGCTACCTACCTACCACCTGTTGATAGGCCGGGTAGCCTCAGCTACCTACTTACTGCCTGTTGATTGGCCAGGTACCCCCAGCTACCTACTTAGCCTGTTGATTGGCCAAATACTCCCAGCTACCTACCACCTGTGGATAGGCCAGGTACCTTCCCAAACACCACTGGAGCTGAATAGGCAAATGGGTGGAGAAGGGAGGGGGGATGAAGTTGGTTAGATAAAAGGAAGCTAGAGAAAAGAGAGGAAATAAAGAGAGGAAATAGGAGGGATGCTGATGCAGTGGCTGAGGCCACAGAAGAGCAGAATCCACAGCTGCTGCAGTACTATGAAGTTAGGGGGTTTCACAGCACGCTAGCAATTACCTTACTATTAATGAAACAACAGCTATTACTCAGTCAGACTGCTGTTATAGGTGAATACACTGAGTGAGCATGGAGGTCACCATGGCAAGACACCAAAAGGAACCAAACACCTGCTTAAACTCTGCCAGGGATTTCACAGGAAGCCAGTGACTGGTCTGCGACTAGTGGCCTTTTACTGAATCAATGCACCCTTGGAAAGGACAAGATAGCTGCTCTGTAGTTCTTCTGTAGTGTGCTGCTGTAGCTCCGATGCAATAGGCTACATTTATTGACCACCAACACGTCCTACAACTAGGGTTTCCTAGCGTCTGCCTTTGAATAGCAGGTGAGGAAAGCCCTAGTCAAGCTTAGACTTCTACATTGAATCCATAGAACACAACAGCACATTTAATCAACATGCTTAAACCAGATTTGTGAATTCCGTTAGTGGATCATCTTGTCTATGTCTCGAATAGAATTCTATTCACTCTACAGTGTATCACTTTTGACCAGGGCCTAGTGGTTAGAGCGTTGGGCCAGTAACTGAAAGGTTTGCTGGATCGAAATCCCTGAGCTGACAAGGTAAAAATCTGTCGTTCTGCCCCCTGAGCAAGGCAGTTAACCCACTGTTCCCCTGAACAAGGCAGTTAACCCACTGTTCCCCTGAACAAGGCAGTTAACCCACTGTTCCCCTGAACAAGGCAGTTAACCCACTGTTCCCCTGAACAAGGCAGTTAACCCACTGTTCCCCTGAACAAGGCAGTTAACCCACTGTTCCCCTGAACAAGGCAGTTAACGCACTGTTCCCCTGAACAAGGCAGTCAACCCACTGTTCCCCTGAACAAGGCAGTTAACCCACTGTTCCCCGGGTGCTGAAGACGTGGATGCTGATTATGGCAGCCCCCCCACCTCTCTGATTCAGAGGGGTTGGGTTAAATGCAGAAGACACATTTCAGTTGAATACATTCAGTTGTACAACTGACTAGGTATCCCCCATTTCCCTGTAGGGAACAAGATGCCATTTGGTTCGGAGACAAAGAATTCCATTAGCGGCCATCTTGTTGTTGCCGAGTGTCAAGCTCCCTTTTGTGCGGCGAAGAAGTTCCTATGGTATTGGCAACACTCCAAGTGATTAAAGAGGACATTAAAACGGTATTAACCATGGCAACCAATGTCTCCTAGGAGAGTACACACGTGCACTAGCGATGGGCACTGGTAATCCAGAAATCCCAACAGATGGTAGTCTTCAAACACTTGAGAGAGTAACAATGAAAAAGGCTTTGTCTAAATTAAAAATGTTCCATGTTACATTGTTACACACAAGGATATACGTGACTGACTTCCTGGATTCCGTGTTACCTAGCAACATTTGAAATGTCTTTTGACAGTACATTGTTTAAAGTTCCGCACTGTAAATGTAGCCTATAGTTCTGAGGAGGGCACAAAAGTAACTTTTATTTTTCAAGCTAAATTGGGTTACGGGTTGAGTTTTACACGAAAACACATTTGACGATCATAAAGCATTGAGCCCTTCAGTCAGCCCTGACAACAGTATGCTATTTTACCCCCACTTCAAATAGCGACTAGCCTACATGTGCACACCAACGGAGGGTCCTCAAGATCTGACACACATAAATGCAGAACACTTGTGAATACTCAAATAGCACCCTGAAAACAACTGTGTCTGCTGTTGTGGCATTTTGTCTCATTCTGATTGGTCAAGAGAGTAGAGCGAAAAAATGTATAAAAGTATATGTTTTCTTTTAGAATTTCGACTATCCGGGGGGAAAAAAATTGTCAAATTATTTTATTATCTCTCTCTCTCTCTTCAATTCAATTCAAGGGCTTTATTGGCATGGGAAACATGTGTTAACATTGCCAAAGCAAGTGAGGTAGATAATATATAAAGTGAATATATAAAGTGAAATAAACAATAAAAATTAACAGTAAACATTACACATACAGAAGTTTCAAAACAATAAAGACATTACAAATGTCATATTATATATATACAGTGTTTTAACAATGTACAAATGGTTAAAGGACACAAGATACTCTCTCTCTCTCTGTCTCTCTGTCTCTCTCTCTCTCTCTCTCTCTCTCTCTCTCTCTCTCTCTCTCATTAAATGAGGATGAAGAGAGGGAGTGGGTGAAATGTTGAGAGTACATGTTGATGCATTGGGAATGGAATTGACAAGCAAGCCAAGTCGAGCCTAAAATGGCTTCCTGCACTCAGGAATCGACAGCTCATTTAAAATATATTTTCATGTTGGTTTCAGTGCACCAGCACACCACCAGACAGACTGACCACACAGTATCTACTTCCAATCTCTCCTTTCAATTATACCTCTTGCTCTAAACATCCCCACTGTCCAATTTCAGGGTCCATTACAGACTAACAGCAGGTTTGCATTCAATAAGGCTCATGGAGGATGCATCTTTCTCTGTCTGTCTGTCTGTCTGTCTGTCTGTCTGTCTGTGTCTGTTGGTGAGTGTGCGTGTGTGTGTGTGTGTCTGTCTGTCTGTGTCTGTTGCTGAGTGTGTGTGTGTGTCTGTCTGTCTGTCTGTGTCTGTTGGTGTGTGTGCATGTGTGCGTGCGCGCGCGTGTGTGTGTTTGTGTGTGTCTGTCTGTCTGTGTCTGTTGGTGTGTGTGCGCGAGCGCATGTGTGTGTGTCTGTCTGTCTGTCTGCATCATTAAAGGGTAGTCTAGTCTCTGGGAGAATGCCAAAAAACAGCAGTCTAATGTTCATTCCACATGTCGTTTCCCCTTTTAATTGTCATCACTACAGGGTAAGAGGTTCTCAGATGCACTGACATCCTTCAACTCTAATTAAAATGGATTTTATTGATTGAAGCCTATGCTGTTTTGTTGTGTAGCTGGTTGGTTTATAAAGAATGCAAAACAAATATGTTATCACTCCTACAGTCAGTCTGTCTGTCTGTCTGTCTGTCTGTCTGTCTGTCTGTCTGTCTGTGTGTCTGTGTGTCTGTCTGTCTGTCTGTCTGTCTGTCTGTCTGTCTGTCTGTCTGTCTGTCTGTGTGTCTGTTTGTCTGTGTGTCTGTGTGTCTGTGTGTCTGTGTGTGCGCGTCTCATCTCTACCCCTCTAGATTATAGTGGTGATGCAGTGCCACTCAAGGTTTCTAAATCGAGGCGGAGGCTTAGTGATTTCCTTAAAAAGTTACAGTGATCGCTGCTGTGGTTGCTGTGGGTATGCGTACAGTATTCACCTGTATCTGTGTCGGTGCATGTGGGTGGGGAGAAGGAGAAGATAGAAGGAGGGGCACTGTGCCTGTAGGTATCACACCCTGACCTGTTTCACCTGTCGTGTGCTTGTCTCCATCCTCCACCAGGTGTCTCCCATTTGTTCCCATTATCCCCTGTGTATTTATACAGTGTTTTCTGTTTGTCTGTTGCCAGTTCGTCTTGTCTCGTCAGGCCTACCAGCACGATTTTTCCTACTCCTGTTTTTATCGTCCATGTTTTCTAGTCCTCACGGTTCCAACCTTTTCTGCCTGCCTGCCCTGACCCTGAGCCCGCCTGCTATACCATTCTGCCTGCCCTGACCCTGAGCCCGCCTGCCATACCATTCTGCCTGACCTGACCCTGAGCCCGCCTGCCATACCATTCTGCCTGCCCTGAGCCCACCTGCCATACCATTCTGCCTGCCCTGAGCCTGCCTGTCTGCCATCCTGAACCCATCTACCTCTGACCTGGTTTACGAACTTCTGCCTGTCCTCCACCTGCCCCTTATCTATTAATAAATATCAGAGACTCGAACTACCTGCCTCCTGTGTCTGCATTTGGGTTTATAATAGTACCTCAGACACTACAGACGAGGAAAAATAAGAAAGTAATTCTGTTTTGTTAAGTTGATCAACTTGTGTAACCCCCACTTTTGAGAAAACGGCCCTTGAATGTTTTGGTACACCTACAAAATCAGCATCGTTCACACCCTCTGAACACTAGAACCGCCTGTCCTTTCAGACTATAGGTACACGCTAGATGCATAGCTGCCATCTTTGTTTTCTTCATTATTTGGTTTGGTCAGGGTGTGACATGGGTGGTGTGTTTGGTTTTTTGTATTTTTTATGGTTTTTCCTGGTCTAGGGGTTTATATGTCTATGGTTGCCTAGATTGGTTCTCAATCAGAGGCAGTTGTTTATCGTTGCCTCTGATTGGGAACCATATTTAGGTAGCCATATTCCTTGGTTTATCTGTGGGTTATTGTCTCTGTATTAGTTGCCTGTGTCAGCACCAGTGTTTATAGCGTTACGGTCGTTTGGTTTGTTCAGGTGTTCTTCGTTAAATAAATAAGAGGAGTGTAATTCTCCTCACGCTGCGCCTTGGTCTCCTCGTTACAACGAAGGTGACAATATCAACCCGCAAGGAGCGAAAACTTAAGCACCAACGCTTGATAAATAGTGCAGAAACTATTGTAAAATATTAAATAATATTCAGAAATATTTGTGGAAACATATTCATGACAAGATCAACAAAAAAAAAACTGTCATTTGTTGATTGTATTGGACCCAATTGTGCCCTTATTATATGCGTGCCTTTACACATGAATCCATTTCATGTTCTCTTTATGCTTCGGTTCCAGTCAGCACACCACACAAATCAGTTGCACTGCAGACAGTTTTCATCGGCCTTGTTTTGTGTGTACCGGCCACAATTGTGGCATAATCTCTCTGAAGCGGTTGGATGGTCTCTCGGGAAAGAGTCCACCCCATACTTATCTGACTGAAATGACTCCCCATCCATGCTCTTTCCGCCGTACGCCCCGCGGACATACAAGAGTGCAATAAATGCTTTGAGTTCATCCACAGACATGTCCCACCTACTGTTTCCTTTCCTGTGCGCAGGAGCAACAGTACAATCTCTGATGTGCTGCAACATCTGCATGTCACAAACTCTTCACTCTTTCTACCCACACTGTGCCATCCCTCGCAGACTCCTGTCTCACCGTCTCAGTTGGCTCTGTTCTGTTTTTTTCTACGGTGAGGCTCAGGCATCGGAAGAATCAGCAAGGTCGATTTCAACCTCAATATCCAATCCTCCATCTGATTGCAACTCATCTAGATTCTGCAGCATTTGCAAAGCTGTCAGTGCACCATTCGGCTTGCCATTGTGAACAACAAACAGTATACAGGGCCTTGAGAAAGTATTCAGACCCCTTGACTTTCCCCACGTTGTTACGTTACCTTATTCTGAAATGGATTAAATAAAATAAACAACTCCTCATCAATCTACACATAATACCCCATAAAGAAAGAGAGAAAAAAACAGGTTTTTGCAAATTGTTGAAAATGTACAAAACCATAATAACAGAAACACCTTATTTACATAAGTATTCAGACCCTTTGCTATGAGACTCGACATTGAGCTCAGGTGCATCCTGTTTCCATTGTTCATCCTTGAGATGTTTCTACAACTTCATTGGAGTCCACCTGTGGTAAATTCAATTGATTGGACAATATTTGGAAAGGCACACACCTGTCAATATAAGGTCCCACAGTTGACAGTGCATGTCGGAAACAAAAACCAAGCCATGAGTTCGAAAGAATTGTCCTTAGAGCTCCGAGACAGGATTGTGTCGCGGCACAGATCTGGGGAAGGGTACCAACAACGTTATGCAGCATTGAAGGTCCAAGAACACAGTGGCCTCCATCATTCTGAAACCACCAACGGTCTTCCTAGAGCTGACCGCCCGGCCAAACTGCGCAATCGGGGGAGAAGGGCCTTGGTCAGGGAGGTGACCAAGAACCCGATGGTCACTCTGACAGAGCTCTAGAGTTCCTATGTGGAGATGGGAGAACCTTCCTGAAGGACAACCATCTCTGCAGCACTCCACCAATCAGGCCTTTATGGTAGAGTGACCAGACGAAAGCCACTCCTCAGTAAAAAGCACATGACAGCCCACTTGGAATTTGCCAAAAGGCTGCTAAAGACTCTCAGACCATGAGAAACAAGATTCTCTGGTCTGATGAAACCCAGATTGAACTCTTTGGCCTGAATGCCAAGCGTCACGTCTGGAGGAAACCTGGCACCATCCCTACGGTGAAGCATGGTGGTGGCAGCATCATGCGGTGGGGATGTTTTTCAGCGGCAGGGACTGGGAGATTAGTCAGGATCGAAGGAAAGACGAACTGAGCAAAGTTCAGAGAGATCCTTGATGAAAACCTTTGAGAGCTCTCAGGACCTAAGACTGGGGCGAAGGTTCACTTTCCAACAGGACAACGACCCTAAGCACACAGCCAAGACAACGCAAGAGTGGCTTTGGGACAAGTCTCTGAATGTCCTTGAGTGGCCCAGCCAGAGCCCGGACTTAAACCTGATTGAGCATCTCTGGAGAGACCTGAAAATAGCTGTGCAGCAACGGTCCCCATCCAACCTGACAGAGCTTGAGAGGATCTGCAGAGAAGAATGAGAGAAATACAGGTGTGCCAAGCGTGTAGCGTCATACCAAAGAAGACTCGATGCTGTAATCGCTTCCAAAGGTGCTTTAACAAAGTACTAACTAAAGGGTCTGAATACTTATGTAAATGTAATTAAAAAAAATATATAACTTGCATACATTTCTAAAAATCTTTTTCATTATGTGGTATTGTGTGTAGATTGATGAGGGGGAAAACAATGTAATCCATTTTAGAATAAGGCTGTAATGTAACAAAATGTGAAAAAAAAACTGAAAAGGGTCTGAATACTTTCAGAAAGCATGTTGTCTGATTTGACTCTCCCAGGGGACATGATATACCATGTCCAGCCTTTCGTAATAAAATAATTAGACTGCCCACAACACCCACAATTCTTCATCATCTATTGTTCGAAATACAATCATCCTCTTCACCCTCATCATCATTCAGATGAATCAAATGAAATCCCTCTTCACCCTCCTCATCATTCAGATCAATCAAATGAAATCCCTCTTCACCCTCCTCATCATTCAGTTCAGTGAAGTCACATGCACCATTAACAGTTTCTATCTGGTTTCTATCTCCCATTCATCCATTGATGACAGAAGAGCATATTTTATATTTTAAGTTCATTGTGTTACTAGTTTTTGCTTAGTAACCAGAGCAATGTGCTGAATGCATGGACAGCACGGATATTATTGGATAAAGTTACATTTGTAAACGGAAGAATATGGTCTTTCTGATACTATATAGAAAGCAAAATGTTTTACCTGCAGGAAGGAGGATTTGATAAAGCGATGCTCCTTTCCCTGCATCGCGCAATTACAAAAAGCACCCATCTCTTCATGTACAATTTGACAACTGATTGATAGGCCTAATCTTGTCACTCATTAGATCATTGTAAATAAAATTGTCTATAGGCTAACTCTTATCGCGTGCGAAATTTAGTTCCGGTATAGTTTATGTGTAGTTTCAATGGGCCGACTGTGTAGGCTGACTGGCATCGTTTGTTTCCTGCTCATCCACTTAGAGTAAAGGATATGTTTAGCGTGATTCTAAAAGGCCTACTGCAACCCTTCACATATTTTAGTTTCCCCCATACAATACATTTTATTATTAGAGTTACAGTAAATAACACAGTCCCATAACAGCCGATTTGGTAAAATGGTATAAACCCACAAGGAGAGCGGTCAAATTATTTGCTACGGATAAATAAATAGGCATAACAAACTCATCATTACACTATTGTCTTTCTAAATTAAATCAACCTCTTCACCCTCCTTGTCATTCAGTTAGGCCTAATTTAAATTCAATTGTGAAGTAAGGTGCAACAATTATCACCCATTCATCCATTTGTCATTCATTTAGTGAGGAGAGAGAGATGCATTAGCACCTGGCTGGGTACAAATGTCCTACGGCACATTGTCTTGGTGGGTTGAATTGTGAATAGGTTTGGGGAAAAAACACACAAAAACGCTCCAAATACATTTCTGTCTTAAAAATTCTGACAAATGAGCAGTGTAAAATACAAAACTTTTAGAAAAATTTAGGGAAGGAGCAGGACATAGCGTTTTTTTTTGGTGGGCTGATTTTTTTCAATTTACAAAATCAAAGTAGTAAACAACCTGTCACGCCCTGACCTTAGAGAACCCTATTATTCTCTTTGTTTGGTTAGGTCAGGGTGTGACTCGGGTGGGAAAGTCTATGTTTTCTATTTCTTTGTTTTTGGCCGTGTGTGGTTCCCAATCAGAGGCAGATGTCTCTCGTTGTCTCTGATTGGGGATCATATATCAGTTGTCATTTTCCTTTTGGGTTTTGTGGGATCTTGTTTTCTGTTTAGTGGCTGTACCTGACAGAACTGTGCACTTTCGTTTTCACTTTGGATATTTTGTTTGAGTGTTTTTTGAAAATAAAATCATGAACACTTTCCACGCTGCGCTTTGGTCCACTCCTTTTCGACGAGAGCCATTACACAACCAAAGATGTCAAGACTAAAAGTGGTGAAAGTAGCCTACAATAAGGAAAAACTCCAGAGCTGTGTCTGAATACCCATACTAACATACAATACATACATACTTACATACTTAATGAGTATATACTACATAATGAGTTCATTGTAATATACTGTAAACAAACAGTATCCTTTCAGTTGAGCGTACTAGCGCTTCGCACTGTTGCTACGCAACCTCTTGCTAGCTAGTTAGCATAACAAATTACTAGTTAGACATTTTATGACTTCGGGTGCGATCTTAAATTCAATCTGGGGTGCCAGAGTGCGCTCTTGGAGCGCACACTGGACGCTAGGGCCGAGGAGTAGGGATCATTTGAGCGTTCTGACCTTACAACATCAGCCAAGCACCCACGCTAACGTTCGCTAGCTTGCTAGCTACTTCCAGACACAAATTATACCACTCTGATCATTTTACTCACCCTAGCAGAGCTGGTTAGGCAGTTTTCATGTTATCCAGAACATTGGTGACTGTAACTGCGCTTCTGGCAACAATTTAATGATGCTTTTTTTGCTGACGTTTGCTGACACCGGCCATATTTAACGAGTGTTGAGCGCTCGTAAATTCATTATTCTGCGTTCTGGTACACTCAGACGAGAATGCTCTGAAATTGGAGTAGATAGCCAGAGCGAATTTACGAAAAGCAGCCGAATGTCCATTGAGAACACATAATGAATATACCATTTAGCTAAACTAAGAATGACGGGAATAATCAAGTCAATAAACGTTGGGTAGTTAGTTAGATAGCCTATAGTTAATATACTGGCAAGTTTGATGTAATAAGTAGCCAACTAACGTTAGGTAGCTAGCTAACATACCGGTACATACTGCTGTAATGACATGCTATGTGGTTCGTAAGGACAGCGTAGCTAACAAATCGCCAGCCAACATAACGTGTGAGGTAACTTATTTGAAAAGTCATTACTTTATGACATTGCTCAACATTTTCTTAACATTTGTCATAATTAGTTAAAGCAATGAATTTGTCTCCGCTCTCGTTGTACTTCGGCTGCATATTTTCCGCCATTTTCTTCAAATCTGAAAATGATGTGAAGCCACTCCCTCTTCCTGAAGAATTGCATTATGGGCCCTAAAGTACGGAAATAGTGTCCTCGGCGTGTATACATCATATTTTGCAGAATTTACTACGACTTCCGGGAACATTTGGCCTGCTAACTATATCCATACGATGACCAATTCACATCACAAATAGTACTGTTAGTGAGGTTAGTATGAGTTTTCGAACACAGCTCTGGTAAAAATACACTTTATCCAACCCCTTGGCCTATATCCTAATCTGACTTTGGTGCAGGTCATGTTGTTTTTCACATTACCGTCTCTGGTAAACACTCACTGTATCAAATAAAATCAATGTTTGCCAAATACACAGGATACAAAAAGGTGTAAACGGTACAGTGACATAAAAGCAATATCAAAAATAGAACGTGTCTAGACAAAAAATATTTTAAATATATATTTTATTACTATTAGATTATGCTTGTCCAGACACATTTGTCTAAGTGGATGGGTCATGTGAAAGAAATGCTATAACCACCCCCTAGCCACTTCTAGCTAAGTGGATGGGTCACTATTGTCTAGACATGTTCATGAAATACAATAGATGGCCGTAATAACCTACAGACACACCTGGCTAACTTGATGGGTCGTGTAGTAATCTGGCGAAGGGGAGTCTTTTGTTTAGACATGTAGCTAGCTAATTGCTACTATGCAAATAACCACTTCACTGTATCGTTTACACCTTCAGTATCCCGTGCATGTGACAAATAAACGTAATATTTTAACGTGTGTTTACCACATGGCCTCACATGTGAATCCTTAAAGAGATGGGTGGGGCTTAAGAGGGTGTGAAAGATGCTGAATGGGTGTAGACAATGAACAGCTCTCCAGTAGGTGTACCAAAACATTCAAAGGCCATTTTCTCAAAAGTGGGGTTACAAGTTGATCAACTTTCAAAGCAGAATTACTTTCTCAATGTTCCTCATTTGATGAGGAATGTACTATTATGTACTATGATGTACTATTATCTAGCTCTGAGTCTCTACTTTTATCCAATGTAAAAAAAACACAATTTCAAATTTTGCTACATCGGACATTTATATCGGACACTCACCTCCTAGCACCACCTACCCCTTTCCACCAGAAGTCTTTGCTGTGCTGTGTCAGTACTGAGAGTTACTGGGCACGCCTTTACCTTTTACCCCCCTACACACACCTCTCCCTCCACTCCCTACACACACCTCTCCCTCCACCCCCTAAACACACCTCTCCCTCCACCCCCTACACACACCTTTCCCTCCACTCCCTACACACACCTCTCCCTCCACCCCCTACACACACCTCTCCCTCCACCCCCTACACATACCCCTCCCTCCACACACCTCTCCTTCCACCCCCTACACACACACCCCTCCCTCCACACACCTCTCCTTCCACCCCCTAAACACACACCTCTCCTTCCTACCCTGCACACACACACACACAAACACACCTCGCCCTCCACACACCTCTCCTTCCACCCCCTAAACACACACCTCTCCTTCCAACCCTACACACACACACACACACCTCGCTCTCCAACCCTCGACCCACACCTCTCCATCCACTCCCTACACACACACGCACACACACACACACACAAACACACACACACACACACCTCCCTCCACACACCTCTTCAGACTTCAATACCCGGGTTGGCTGCTGTGTTCCCCTGTAGTCCTCCCTCTCACCCATAGCTTCTGGATGCAATGAAGCTGTGTGAATGATTACACAGATGTAGTGCGAGTGGGAAGTGGATGACGTTAGTGCCTGCTACCGCGCGCAGGGAGCACACATACACGCACACATACTAGTGTACAGATTTATTTTTGTTCAACTATGCTTCTGTGCAGCAACCCGCTGCCATAGCATGACCTCATTGGTTGAAGTAGGTAAAAACAAAAGACCTCCGCAAAACCTTACTGCCCCGCAATTGGCTGTGAGTGCATAGGGAGATTAGGGCTGAATGTAACACAGGTCAATTGTCGGGTAGCTTGGGGTAAAAACGCCTACCTCAAACATAATATTTTTGGGGAGTGACTTAATATTGTGATGCGACAGATGTCATTTTTTTTGTTGAGCAAGAGTAGTGGCAACCGAGAAAGGTAGGCCTACCTATTAGTGTAACTCGGGGTAACACGCCACCCGGGGTAACACGTCCCCTGCCTGTAGTTCTTACAGCAACCACTTCGTCACAATTCTCCCACACCCCACTACCACTACGTTGGGGTGTGGGAGAATTGTGACGAAGTGGTTGCTGTAAGAACTACAGGTAGGGGACGTGTTACCCCGGGTGGCGTGTTACCCCGGGTGGCGTGTTACCCCGGGTGGCGTGTTACCCCGGGTGACGTGTTACCCCGGGTGGCGTATTACCCCGGGTGACGTGTTACCCCGGGTGGCGTGTAACCCCGGGTTACACTAATAGGTAGGCCGACCTTTCTCGGTTGGGCTGCAGGTGATCATGCTTGTTTCTAATAGCAGACCTGATCATATGGACCATGCGGAGGCTATACGCACGTTCCTAAATATAAATATAGTGTCACCAAATGGTTTTACCAATATGTTACGTGTCTAACTTAAAAAGTCAAACTTCTCAGTCCTTCATAAAAAAATTATAAAAAAATGTCCCGGGGGGGACCCGGACCCCCCCCCCCCCCCCCGTTAACTTCCTCCCATGCTACCTTTTGCCCCACTGCTAAACATTATTCCACACTGAAATG
Organism: Oncorhynchus mykiss; assembly: GCF_013265735.2. Lineage (NCBI taxonomy): Eukaryota > Metazoa > Chordata > Actinopteri > Salmoniformes > Salmonidae > Oncorhynchus > Oncorhynchus mykiss. The sequence continues at coordinate 96,797,035 of NC_048566.1, forward strand.
TAACAATTCCAACAACAAACGCTGTTTAGACTGCGCATCTTGTACATCAAGTTATTGTTTGCCTCGTTGTTCAAGTGCTTTGCAAGTGATGTCCATTTTTCTAATGATTGTCAATTAGTTTGGATCTTCTTTTTCAATGTGCTCGTCTCTCTCTCTCTCTCTGTCCTGTGTAACCATTTGCAATGCATCCGTGCAAACAACGTTATCATCGCTGGCCAAAGTGATCACACCAACGTACTCACTCTTCTATAAATTTCAATGACAGTTCATTTGGCCTATTTTACATTCAGCAATTAGCAAGAGCAAGCCCTGCTTGTCTCCACAAAAAGGCTTTTAGGTATAGTATTAAAAAAATATATATCTTAAAAAATATATCCTATAGCTTTTGTAGCCTTGAGCTTTTCCTGGGATTTCACGAGAAAAGGAATAGTGGAGAGGCTTGCGTAGCCTATTGCCACGGGAACAGATGGGAGAGAAGGGCTAGAGATGTGGAGCCAAGAAGCTAAATATTAGATACAGTGGGGCAAAAAAAAGTATTTAGCCAGCCACTAATTGTGTAAGTTCTACCACTTAAAAAGATGAGAGAGGCCTGTAATGTTTTCATCATTTTCATCATTTTCATCACACTTCAACTATGACAGACAAAATGAGAGAAAAAAAAATCCAGAAAATCACATTGTAGGATTTTTAATGAATTGATTTGCAAATTATGGTGGAAAATAAGTATTTGGTCAATAACAAAAGTTTATCTCAACACTTTGTTATATACCCTTTGTTGGCAATGACAGAGGTCTATCATAGTTGAAGTGTACCTATGATGAAAATTACAGGCCTCTCTAATCTTTTTAAGTGGGAGAACTTGCACAATTGGTGGCTGACTAAATACTTTTTTGCCCCACTGTAGATATTAAATCATTTTCGAAAATGTATTCATTAGTAAATAGTAGGGCTATAAAAGATACCTATCAAACACAGTGAGGAATGCATTAGGGAAAGGCTGGATAACTAGTCAGTTGTACAACTGAATGTATTCAACTGAAATGTGTCTTCCACATTTAACCCAACCCCTCTGAGTCAGAGGTGGGGGGGGGGCTGCCATAATCAGCATCCACGTCTTCAGCACCCGGGGAACAGTGGGTTAACTGCCTTGCTCAGGGGGCAGAACAACAGGTTTTTACCTTGTCAGCTCAGGGATTTGATGCAGCAACCTTTCAGTTACTGCCCCAGCGCTCTAACCACTAGGCTACTGTTATCAAGTAAGCACACAGTTATTGTCTTACATCAAATTCTTGAGTGTACAACAAGCAATTGTAGTCTAGCGTTTCCTGGGACTCCAAGACCTATTAACAGATAAGTCCGACCATCGGACAATATGGCCTTCTCATGCGCTGTTTTTGTCGAGGATCATCGTTTCTCCCAAGTCGTCCTACAATTAATACGGCCACCAACATTGTGACACGTCCCGTTATGCAGGCATACCGCGTGCCCTTGTCTCCACTCCTTCAATAGAACACGTTTTGGATTGGTTGTCAAAATGTTTTAGTGTCGGGAGGGACGGGGGACGGGGGGAATTGCTCTGAAAGTCGATAGCTCGTTATCAACTCTTTTTGTACTTATCGTTGTAGCGTCAATGCTGTTGTTCACATATTATTATTTTTTATTTTTTTTGCGTTAAAAGTTTATCGTCCTCGGACGGCCCTTAAAACCCTCACATTTTTCTCCGTGGTTTTGTTTTCATTCCCATCATTCTGAGTGAATGCACAGGCCTCTCTCAAGAGTTAAATTCATGTTACTGTGCAACCAGAAACTGCACGCACACACGCACACTCCTTGAGTGTGGCTAGGTCCAGATCCCTGTGCCAGCCAGACCCCAGCACTGCCTAGAAAACCCACAAACCTCACACACTAAAGACAGAAGGCAGGCAGCAGCACTTAAATGATAGAGCAATTTATGATTCAAATAGTCATAGGTTTTTTTTAAACCATATATTAACAAAAACAAGTCAGAGTCAAGCATAAGGACAAAGTCATGTAGTGGGGCAATAAATCTATTTTTGACTAAATATTGATGACACATTCTGGCCAAGACACCCACACATGACCATTAGGAAGGAACCAAAAAAATGGTGGCTCAAGTAGTGCCCTGAGAACTGAAAATGGTGATTCTTGTGCACTTTGATCCACTTTGTTACTGATCTATTTTTAGAGATTGCGTAGTCAGCACACCACGGATATTTTTTAAATGAAGAGCAAATGGGAGAGAACAGATATGTTCAAAAAATATGTTGTCGACTTTGTACTGAGAGGGAGGGCAAGAACATATCGGTGCGAGAAAGAAAGAGAGAGAGAAAGAAAGAGAGAAAGAAAGAAAGAAAGAAAGAAAGAAAGAAAGAAAGAAAGAAAGAAAGAAAGAAAGAAAGAAAGAAAGAAAGAAAGAAAGAAAGAAAGAAAGAGAGAGAGAGAGAGACAGAGAAAGAGAGTTAGAGAGATAGAGAAAGAGAGATAGAGAGATAGAAAGAGAGAGAGCGAGACAGAGAAAGAGAGGTAGAGAGATAGAGAAAGAGAGAGATAGAAAGAGAGAGAGGCAATGGTATTAGAGTAGACCTTGTCTAGATCACTGCTGTGACACATAGAGAGAGAGTGGGTGGACAACTAACGCTGCAATTATGGCCTAAGTGACTGTGAATAACAGACCAACCCTTTTATAGATTCCTTCATCTACCCGCATTTCACTGAGAAAAACACAAGACATTAGGATTTGGAATGCAGTCTGTGAAAACACACAATAATGACTTGCCAATGCAATATAATGCAAACAATATGTAAAGCAGCAACAGTCACACCCTTTCATCAATGGACTAAACACATTTTGCAACTGACATCAAGAGTTGAACCACATTCAACACATCCACAAAGCAAAAACTCTTAAGCCAACAAAGATAACAGGTTTTCCAACCTAATTCTGGGTTTGGGGTGGATTCCTACGTCCACCTTTTTCATACCTGGAGCCTTTGAACAACAGGACATTTGTATAACCATTTTTTTAAATAGTGGTTAGCCTACTTGAACAAATAATTCAAAAGAGTGGTGTAGATTGGGTGGGTCCAATAACTCTGTCAGTACACAGTCAAAGACACCGTTTCTGCTACATCAGTATCACATCCAACACACAGAACTAAACCTACCCAAGCACCGTTATAATGCAAAAGAAAACCCCCCTGAGATTAGATCCAAGGACCAAGCAGAGGAACATCGACCACACACATTGATATAATAAGGAATGATCCCCCCCCCCCTTACAGTTCTTTAAAATCCTGTTTGTTTATGTCGTTTTTTTTCTCACTATTGACCCAATCATTTAGGCTGTACGCCCGCCTCGACTTTTGAAATTCATTTCATATGGGTGAAAATGACCCGCAACATCCAAACCTCTATGATATTACACGCTGTTTATAAACTAGCATTATAAAACGTTCGTTACTATCCTACATCATTCCTGTCAAATGAGAACATTAATAGCCGTATCAGCATTGCAAAGCGACACAGTCACCGTCAACTACTTACAATGAAAAGCTTCCACGAGGAGATTCAGGCAGGTGCCTCGATAACAGCGACAGTCAGTGGTTTATCTATTAGCGGAGAGGAATCTTGTACAGTTTATCCAGATGAGGAGCGGATTAGCGGAACATCAGTTTGGTCCGGGGGCAGCGAACCAGCCGTGTAGAATAGAGTTCACGGAACGAATAGAACTAATGGAATGAGAGTCCGTCGCTTTGAAGTACGCTCCGGTGGCAGAGAGCTCGCGAGGAAATGAAGCGTCCAGCTGTCAGGCTGCCTCGAGCCTTGCTTCCTGTCTGTCCGCGTGCCGTGTGGCTGCAGCCTGGAGTTTAAATGTTGCTGTAACTGGAGGAGGCTCCGACAGGGCTCTAGTCTAACTACAGTGGCCAGCTCTCTCTCTCTGTGTCTCTCTGTGTCTCTCTCTCTCTCTGTGTGTGACTCTCTCTCTCTATCTGTCTCTCTCTCTCTGTGTCTCTCTCTCTCTGTGTGTATCTCTCTCTCTCTCTCTCTCTCTCTCTCACTCTGTGTGTCTCTCTCTGTGTCTCTCTCTCTCTCTCTCTCTCTCTCTCTCTCTCTCTCTCTCAGCACAATTCCAAACAAAGGGAAGACAGAGAGAGGAGACAAAGGAAATAGTTAGTATAGAAGGAGAGGGACCATGGTGCATGTATTGTGTGTGTGCTGGAGGCAGAGGGGGAAAAGGGGGATTCACAACATGCAGTAATTAAAGGTATTTTATTAAGATCCTCATAATAAAAATAAAAAAGGTATTTAACTAGACAAGTCAGTTAAGGACAAATTCTTGTTTTACAATGAGGGGCCAATTGCACACAGCCCTATGGGACTCCCAATCACAGCCAGATGTGATGCAGCTTGGATTCAAACCAGGGACTGCAGTGACACCTCTTGCCCTGAAATACAGTGCCTTAGAACCACTGCGCCACTCAGGAGACCACTAGCAGTTGCAAAAGCAGCAGCTACTCTTCCTGGGCTCCACACAAAACATGACAGTACAGAACATTAACAGAGAAGAAAAGCTCCAGAACAAAACCATACAAACTAATATTCAAGTCCTATATTTATCATTTACATTTTAATTCAATGCATTTACATTCAGTAGCATTGATCAGTACAAACAAACTAAATATTTAGGTCAATTAGGGGTATGACCCTCCAATTTTAATTGTACAACTGAATGCATTCAACCCAACCCGTCTGAATCAGAGGTGCGGGAGGCTGCGTTAATCGACTTTCACATCATCGGCACGCGGGGAGCAGCTGTTGGGTGTTAACTGCCTTGCTCAAGGGAGAATTGAACCAGCGACTGTTCGGTCACTGGCCCAACACTCTTAACCACTAGGCTACCTTCCACACAGGGCAGAGTATAACCTTCCACACAGGGCAGAGTATAACCTTCCACACAGGGCAGAGTATAACCTTCCACACAGGGCAGAGTATAACCTTCCACACAGGGCAGAGTATAACCTTCCACACAGGGCAGAGTATAACCTTCCACACAGGGCAGAGTATAACCTTCCACACAGGGCAGAGTATAACCTTCCACACAGGGCAGAATATAACCTTCCACACAGGGCAGAGTATAACCTTCCACACAGGGAAGAGTATAACCTTCTACACAGGGCAGAGTATAACCTTCCACACAGGGCAGAGTATAACCTTCCACACAGGGCAGAGTATAACCTTCCACACAGGGCAGAGTATAACCTTCCACACAGGGCAGAGTATAACCTTCCACACAGGGCAGAGTATAACCTTCCACACAGGGCAGAGTATAACCTTCCACACAGGGCAGAGTATAACCTTCCACACAGGGCAGAGAATAACCTTCCACACAGGGCAGAGAATAACCTTCCACACAGGGCAGAGTATAACCTTCCACACAGGGCAGAGTATAACCTTCCACACAGGGCAGAGTATAACCTTCCACACAGGGCAGAGTATAACCTTCCACACAGGGCAGAGTATAACCTTCCACACAGGGCAGAGTATAACCTTCCACACAGGGCAGAGTATAACCTTCCACACAGGGCAGAGTATAACCTTCCACACAGGGCAGAGTATAACCTTCCACACAGGGCAGAGTATAACCTTCCACACAGGGCAGAGTATAACCTTCCTATTCTCTTTAGAATAAAAAAGCGTGCCCTTCTGCATGTGACGATCAGCCGCTCCCCAGTGATGGCTCGCGGTCACAACAGGGGAAAGTGAGCAGGATAGATGAGGCAGGTGGTAACAGAACGTTAATAGGTGTGTTAATGGTACGTTAAGTGTGATCTTCACTCCTGAAATTGTATCAGGATTATCTCAGTAAAAAATGTTTTTATCTGGATGAGAAATCTTGTCACAGTACAACAAAACATTTAGCATTGACAGATACTATTTAGAATGTTTATACTGATGTTAAATGGGATTTAAAACAAGCCCAGTAAAAGGTGGTTTCAAAACTTCTGACTGAATAACTAAAACATCTAACCAGATTATCCTCCCTCCCTTCTTCAAAGTGAACCAGCCAGGGAACGGATGTATAGGATCCACCCAGTTGATAAATAACAGCAAGGACGTTCTCTCGCTCTGACTGTGTTCTCCAATGGGGTTTAGGATGAAATAGCCTCTAACCAGCCTAAGAAAGAAAAGACAAGTCACTATAAGAAGTATCTTCAGCAGGGGGCCTTGAGGCTATTGAAGACAACTGAAGAGCCAATAGCCTGGACAATGACCTCCACTAGAAATGACAAATCCACTACAGACCAATCAGCTAACAGCTCCTCCACTCTTTCTCAACCTGCTGGGTGCTGTCAATGCATATTCAATGGGGCAGGAAGGCTCCCTCCCTGGGCCACAGAGATAGTCAATGGGCAGTGAAAGGATGGCTTTCACTGGCAGATCTAAGCTGCCTGGCCGCATAGAGGAACACATGTATGATAGGCCTACTTCAGCTCTCTTAAAAGCCATGAATTAAGAGCAACTATCAATGCATTAAAATAAAAAATACAAGTGGAAAGCCCAAACTTTGCGTAACTAACAAGTGTGAACGACATTCGTAATATCCTAACCAGAAAGAAAACTGTCAAACTGTCGTGTATTTTAAAATGGCAAAGAGCACAAACATTATCTCAGTGGCAGTGAACGTTACTAAACCATCCAGACCTGTTCTTCCACTGACTACCCTCTAAATTATGAATGACTAATGCATTAAGAGTAAGCATGTACCAACACATGATATAGCCCTTCAGCCATTCATGGATCTCCAGGGACTCTAACCATAATGGACCCACTCCTGCTGGAGCCTCCAAGCCAGGGGAGGTGGCCACCACCTGGGGCAAGACCACAGCAACGGACACCCTGCCTCTGGAGCCTGGAGGAGACTTATCATAGAATAGCAATTAGCTGTAGCCTAGTGGTTAGAGCATTGGGCCAGTAACTGTATGTTTCTGGATCGAATCCCAGAGCTGGCAAGGTATAAATCTGTCGTTCTGCCCCCTGAACAAGGCAGTTAACCCACTGTTCCCCGTTAGGCTGTCGTAAATAAGAATTTGTTCTTAACTGACTTGCCTAGTTAACTAAATAAAATAGCCAGATGTGATGATATCTAGTATGAGTCACCTGTAGAGACAAAGAGTTTACAATTATAAAAGAAAGCTGTTTGAAACTATTTTTTTTAGTGTGGAAACTATTTCAATATTTTAATAAGAACAAACTGAAATGGTTTTCCTGTGGTGTGGTATCTAGTGTCCCGAGCCACGTAAAAATGTAGAGGGGGAAACCATGGAGAATTGGGAGTTTGTGGTAGCTAGGCTCTATAATAACGCCCCCACAAAGAACAGGGGGTCAGAGAGGGGAAAGTCTTGAGTCTCAGCAAGCTGTTCAACCATCTGTACACGGGCCTTGTTGTGTTTGTCCCAGCAAAACAACCCAACACTATCACTCTAGTCTACAGAGTGAGAGTGTATACAGTATAACTCTAGAGTGCTAAAACAATTACTCATGCACTCAAGTGTTGAAATCGAAGGCCTGTTAGGTTATTATAATAAGGATATTGCATTGTGCAGAGTTGTGTGTTGTCACAGCAAAACAAACCCAAACTCGAATGTCCTGTACAACACTGTTGTTGGCAAAAAAATGTAGCAATCCCTACTAGGCAAAAACCATTATGAAGACGTCAACAAAGATAAGTTACAAGGCAAAAACCATTATGAAGACGTCAACAAATATAAGTTACAAGGCAAAACCCATTATGAAGACTTCAACAAATATAAGTTACAAGGCAAGACCCATTATGAAGACGTCAACAAATATAAGTTACAAGGCAAAACCCATTATGAAGACTTCAACAAATATAAGTTACAAGGCAAGACCCATTATGAAAACTTCAACAAATATAAGTTACAAGGCAAAGCCCATTATGAAGACTTCAACAAATATAAGTTACAAGGCAAAACCCATTATGAAAACTTCAACAAATATAAGTTACAAGGCAAAACCCATTATGAAAACTTCAACAAATATAAGTTACAAGGCAAAGCCCATTATGAAGACTTCAACAAATATAAGTTACAAGGCAAAACCCATTATGAAAACTTCAACAAATATAAGTTACAAGGCAAAGCCCATTATGAAGACTTCAACAAATATAAGTTACAAGGCAAGACCCATTATGAAGACTTCAACAAATATAAGTTACAAGGCAAGACCCATTATGAAGACTTCAACAAATATAAGTTACAAGGCAAAGCCCATTATGAAGACTTCAACAAATATAAGTTACAAGGCAAGACCCATTATGAAAACTTCAACAAATATAAGTTACAAGGCAAAGCCCATTATGAAGACTTCAACAAATATAAGTTACAAGGCAAAACCCATTATGAAAACTTCAACAAATATAAGTTACAAGGCAAAGCCCATTATGAAGACTTCAACAAATATAAGTTACAAGGCAAGACCCATTATGAAGACTTCAACAAATATAAGTTACAAGGCAAGACCCATTATGAAGACTTCAACAAATATAAGTTACAAGGCAAAGCCCATTATGAAGACTTCAACAAATATAAGTTACAAGGCAAGACCCATTATGAAGACTTCAACAAATATAAGTTACAAGGCAAGACCCATTATGAAGACTTCAACAAATATAAGTTACAAGGCAAAGCCCATTATGAAGACTTCAACAAATATAAGTTACAAGGCAAGACCCATTATGAAGACTTCAACAAATATAAGTTACAAGGCAAGACCCATTATGAAGACTTCAACAAATATAAGTTACAAGGCAAAGCCCATTATGAAGACTTCAACAAATATAAGTTACAAGGCAAGACCCATTATGAAGACTTCAACAAATATAAGTTACAAGGCAAAGCCATCATAAAGAGTAGTAGTAATATGATATGATGGGCTGGGGGTAGAGTGTTCCCTCTAATGGAACCAGCAGACCCCAGTGAGGTCACCCAATACTACATCACTGGAACACCGGTGACAGACAATGAGACAGAAAGACAGAGGGAGGGAGACAGACAGTGATACACAGACAGACAGTGATACACAGACAGACCAGACAGTGATACACAGACAGACAGTGATACACAGACCAGACAGTGATACACAGACAGACCAGACAGTGATACACAGACAGACAGTGATACACAGACCAGACAGTGATACACAGACCAGACAGTGATACACAGACAGACAGTGATACACAGACAGTGATACACAGACAGACAGTGATACACAGACCGACCAGACAGTGATACACAGACAGTGATACACAGACAGACAGTGATACACAAACAGACAGTGATACACAGACAGACAGTGATACACAAACAGACAGTGATACACAGACAGACCAGGCAGTGATACACAGACAGACCAGGCAGTGATACACAGACAGACAGTGATACACAGACAGACAGACAGACAGACAGACAGACAGACAGACAGACAGACAGACAGACAGGGTGGAAATCTCTTTATGTAACATCACCCTAACAGACCCAGGGTGGATATCTCTTCATCCATCACCCTAACAGACCCAGGGTGGATATCTCTTCATGTAGCATTACCCTAACAGACCCAGGGTGGATATCTCTTCACCCAACACCCTAACAGACCCATGGTGGATATCTCTTCATGTAGCATCACCCTAACAGACCCAGGGTGGATATCTCTTCACCCAACACCCTAACAGACCCAGGGTGGATATCTCTTCATCCATCACCCTAACAGACCCAGGGTGGATATCTCTTCATCCAACACCCTAACAGACCCAGGGTGGATATATCTTCATGTAGTATCACCCTAACAGACCCAGGGTGGATATCTCTTCATGTAGCATCACCCTAACAGACCCAGGGTGGATATCTCTTCATGTAGCATCACCCTAACAGACCCAGGGTGGATTTCTCTTTATGTAACATCACCCTAACAGACCCAGGATGGATATCTCTTCATGTAGCATCACCCTAACAGACCCAGGATGGATATCTCTTCATGTATCATCACCCTAACAGACCCAGGGTGGATATCTCTTCATCCAACACCCTAACAGACCCAGGGTGGATATCTCTTCATGTAGCATCACCCTAACAGACCCAGGGTGGATTTCTCTTTATGTAACATCACCCTAACAGACCCAGGATGGATATCTCTTCATCCATCACCCTAACAGACCCAGGGTGGATATCTCTTCATCCATCACCCTAACAGACCCAGGGTGGATATCTCTTTATGTAACATCACCCTAACAGACCCAGGGTGGATATCTCTTCATCCATCACCCTAACAGACCCAGGGTGGATATCTCTTCATCCATCACCCTAACAGACCCAGGGTGGATATATCTTTATGTAACATCACCCTAACAGACCCAGGGTGGATATATCTTCATCCAACACCCTAACAGACCCGGGGTGGATATCTCTTCATGTAGCATCACCCTAACAGACCCAGGGTGGATATCTCTTCATCCATCACCCTAACAGACCCAGGGTGGATATCTCTTCATCCATCACCCTAACAGACCCAGGGTGGATATCTCTTCATCCAACACCCTAACAGACCCAGGGTGGATATCTCTTCATCCATCACCCTAACAGACCCAGGGTAGATATCTCTTTATGTAACATCACCCTAACAGACCCAGGGTGGATATCTCTTTATGTAACATCACCCTAACAGACCCAGGGTGGATATCTCTTTATGTAACATCACCCTAACAGACCCAGGGTGGATATCTCTTTATGTAACATCACCCTAACAGACCCAGGGTGGATATCTCTTCATCCATCACCCTAACAGACCCAGGGTGGATATCTCTTTATGTAGCATCACCCTAACAGACCCAGGGTGGATATCTCTTTATATAACATCACCCTAACAGACCCAGGGTGGATATCTCTTCATCCATCACCCTAACAGACCCAGGGTGGATATCTCTTTATGTAGCATCACCCTAACAGACCCAGGGTGGATATCTCTTTATATAACATCACCCTAACAGACCCAGGGTGGATATCTCTTTATATAACATCACCCTAACAGACCCAGGGTGGATATCTCTTCATGTAGCATCACCCTAACAGACCCGGGGTGGATATCTTTTCATCCATCACCCTAACAGACCCAGGGTGGATATCTCTTCATGTAGCATCACCCTAACAGACCCAGGGTGGATATCTCTTCATGTAGCATCACCATAACAGCTCTGGCTCCCTAGTCCAGAGTACCACACATATGCAAGCCAAGCCTAATTAGAGACTAGTGCTTGGGACCTCTCCCTCGTGCCTGGGGACGGGCGTTGGGTGGGGTGTGTGTGCGTGTTGGAGCAACCAGGTCAAGGCTGACCTATAGGTCGACGGAAGCCAAATAGTCTTTGTCACTGTGAGAAGTGGAACAGAAGACGCTACACTAGGTCTTTCATTCACTCTTTGCAAAAACTAAAAGGAGAAAATATTTCTGGACCTTGACTCTCATACAGTAGGCCTACTGAGATACCCACACAGAGTCAGACTTGAGTCAGAACAAACTCTGTTGGATGATGAATAACATGAATATTCATCCATACATTACACAGAGACTTGAATGACAGAGTGGTTCTCAGTGAGAACTCTCTGGGTTCCTCGTCTCCATGTCCATTCATTCTTCTCATTGCTCAGTGTTTTAAACCATCTCTGTTTTAACTCCATCATATATGGTCCCCTTAAACTACACACACAAACACGCACACACACACGCACGCACTCACGCACGCACACACACGCACACACACACGCGCACACACACACACACGCACGCACGCACAGGGTAAATGACTGCTACTGACTATCTCCCTGTGGGAAGTAAACACAGTTATGGCATTCTGCTATATCTAGAGCAGGGATCGGCATATGATAGGGTGGGGGGGGGCAAAAATAATCGTAACTCATCATGAGGGGTCCACAGTTGCTGGCAGGTTTGCGTACCCACATCCATACAGTCTATTTCTTGCACATTTTGCCATAAAGTGGAGATAAATGTTTGCAGTTTTTAATGATATCTGTGTGAGACTAATGAAATCAATGGAGCCCCAGCCGTTAACTCGACCATGATAACAAGTTGAGATAGCTGGCCGCAAAACTAACTTAGCAATCAAAAAACTATGATCAATAAATAGCTGACATGGGCTAATTGACTGACGATCAGCGACTGACATGAGAGGAAAAACTGCTGATACACAATCAGAATTTCAGAAAAATTCAAAATCAATGCTGTGGGGGGAGGGATCAATGCTGTGGGGGGAGGGATCAATGCTGTGGGGGGAGGGATCAATGCTGTGGGGGGGGAGGAACAATGCTGTGGGGGGAGGGATCAATGCTGTGGGGGGAGGGGGGTTGAGGGGGTGGACAATACGGAAGGGAATGAGAGAGAGGAGTGGTGAACCAGAACATCAAACAGCTTCATAGGGGACTGAGTGAAATTAGATGCTGCTTCAAGAATGTTTTTTTAAATGGGAGGAGGGGACGGGTGTGGAGAAGGTAGTGGAGAGGTTTACCATACCATCTTAACCCCAACAACACACACACGCACGTACACATCCTACCCCCATAATATTACACTTGATGCACTTGATACACTTATTACAGGTCCACTTGATGTCTAGATTGTCTACAGGCCATTAGGTTTTATGACCATGGCATGGGCCAGGAGGAGGAAGATGTAGGATGGATAGTCACATGGGCCAGGAGGAGGAAGATGTAGGATGGATAATCACATGGGCCAGGAGGAGGAAGATGTAGGATGGATAATCACATGGGCCAGGAGGAGGAAGATGTAGGATGGATAATCACATGGGCCAGGAGGAGGAAGATGTAGGATGGATAGTCACATGGGCCAGGAGGAGGAAGATGTAGGATGGATAGTCACATGGGCCAGGAGGAGGAAGATGTAGGATGGATAGTCACATGGGCCATGAGGAGGAAGACGTAGGATGGATAGTCACATGGGCCAGAAGGAGGAAGACGTAGGATGGATAATCACATGGGCCAGGAGGAGGAAGACGTAGGATGGATAGTCACATGGGCCAGGAGGAGGAAGACGTAGGATGGATAGTCACATGGGCCAGGAGGAGGAAGACGTAGGATGGATAGCCACATGGGCCATGAGGAGGAAGACGTAGGATGGATAGTCACATGGGCCATGAGGAGGAAGACGTAGGATGGATAACCACATGGGCCAGAAGGAGGAAGACGTAGGATGAATAGCCAGTCTCCTGCAAGACAGGAATGTCAGTGTTCTGCCATGGCCAGCGAAGAGCCCGGATCTCAATCTCATTGAGAACGTCTGGGACCTGTTGGATCGGAGGGTGAGGGCTAGGGCCATTCCCCCCAGAAATGCCCGGGAACTTGCAGGTGCCTTGGTGGAAGAGTGGGGTAACATCTCACAGCAAGAACTGGCAAATCTGGTGCAGTCCATGAGGAGGAGATGCATGTTGCTTTTGATTTTGACCATTTCTGTTAGTCACATGTCTGTGGAACCTGTTCAGTTTATGTCTCAGTTGTTGAATCTTGTTATGTTCATACAAATACTTACACGTGTTAAGTTTACTTTAGATAAACGCAGTTGACAGTGAAGAGGACGTTTCTTTTTTTGCTGAGTTTATATAGATATTTTGACTACAAGTATCGAGTTGCTCGGTAGCATTAGCTAGTGCCAGTCGGCTATACCTGCTCCAAAACTCAGGTATTTTCATCCGATAGCTGGTTCTCCATCTTCTTCTTAAATAATGAGACATGTTTTCAGCACTTCTATTTCCCTGACTGATCAAAACTAATTTTCTCAAGGCTCTCTCATGAATTGTGAGAATCGCAATACATATCTAATTAGCACCTAGGCTAAGGATCGCGATAATATCGTGATGTCCCTGGCAATTCCCAGCTCTAGGATCCAACCTTGTGATTCTCCACACCATTTTCAGAATAAGACCTGTGTGTGCGTTTGTGGGCAGGTTGACTGAATTCAGGCCCCAGGTAGCCTGGTGGAGACAGGGCAGCTTACAGGCCAAACAGCTATGGGCAGTGTTGTGTGTAGCTCCTGGGAACTCCATGTATCCTGCCTCCCTGTTAACAGGCTGACGGAGCCCTGCTGAAGAGAGGTTCATTATCTCAAAGGTGGTGAACCGAGGATCTAACCCTGGGAATCTGTACTGTACCATTACTCCTCTCCGACACTGATATTCAGAAGCCCACCCCCCCCCCCCCCCCCCCCCCCCTAAAAAAAAAACATACCATTAAGTCATGCCCTGTAGCAAATGAATAGCCTACTACTACAGTAGTACAGTCCATAAAATCCCAACACGGACTTCCCTATGAATGGTTTTGGTGAGCATTAGTGCTGTGTGTGTGGGTGGATATTGCTCAGTGTGGGAGGATAGGCTATCTAATGTCTCTCTTTCACACACAGGCACAAACAACAATGTGCGCCACCATTTAAAAAATAGCCTTTCTCTAATAATTTGACAGCTAAGATTCAAAACTTATACAAGAACAGATGTGCAAAAATTGGGAACTACTTAGTGCAACAACATACCATGCTTGTCTTGGCAATGAAGCCCCGTGTCTGTAACGTGATGAGGTGGAGGGAAGTGTCTGTAACGTGATGAGGTGGAGTGAAGTGTCTGTAACGTGATGAGGTGGAGTGAAGTGTCTGTAACGTGATGAGGTGGAGGGAAGTGTCTGTAACGTGATGAGGTGGAGTGAAGTGTCTGTAACGTGATGAGGTGGAGTGAAGTGTCTAACGTGATGAGGTGGAGGGAAGTGTCTGTAACGTGATGAGGTGGAGGGAAGTGTCTGTAACGTGATGAGGTGGAGGGAAGTGTCTGTAACGTGATGAGGTGGAGTGAAGTGTCTGTAACGTGATGAGGTGGAGTGAAGTGTCTGTAACATGATGAGGTGGAGGGAAGTGTCTGTAACGTGATGAGGTGGAGTGAAGTGTCTGTAACGTGATGAGGTGGAGGGAAGTGTCTGTGACGTGATGAGGTGGAGTGAAGTGTCTGTAACGTGATGAGGTGGAGGGAAGTGTCTGTAACGTGGAGTGAAGTGTCTGTAACGTGATGAGGTGGAGGGAAGTGTCTGTAACGTGATGAGGTGGAGGGAAGTGTCTGTAACGTGATGAGGCGGAGTGAAGTGTCTGTAACGTGATGAGGTGGAGTGAAGTGTCTAACGTGATGAGGTGGAGGGAAGTGTCTAACGTGATGAGGTGGAGGGAAGTGTCTGTAACGTGATGAGGTGGAGGGAAGTGTCTGTAACGTGATGAGGTGGAGGGAAGTGTCTGTAACGTGATGAGGTGGAGTGAAGTGTCTGTAACGTGATGAGGTGGAGGGAAGTGTCTGTAACGTGATGAGGTGGAGTGAAGTGTCTTTAATGTGATGAGGTGGAGGGAAGTGTCTGTAACGTGGAGTGAAGTGTCTGTAACGTGATGAGGTGGAGGGAAGTGTCTGTAACGTGATGAGGCGGAGTGAAGTGTCTGTAACGTGATGAGGTGGAGGGAAGTGTCTGTAACGTGATGAGGTGTAGTGAAGTGTCTGTAACGTGATGAGGGGAGTGAAGTGTCTGTAACGTGATGAGGGGAGGGAAGTGTCTGTAACGTGATGAGGGGAGGGAAGTGTCTGTAACGTGATGAGGTGGAGGGAAGTGTCTGTAACGTGATGAGGTGGAGGGAAGCCAATCAGTTGTACTAATGGATTTCCATGGTGTTTCCTGTTCAGAATGTTTTCCATAATAAAGACGACGAGGTGGCCGATGCTACAAATAGCATCTGCACTCATTCATTTGGACGGTGAAGCTAAAACTTAGACTTTGGCTCTACACTCCATCCAGCCTTTTAGATTTGATAAATGTTTTATATGAGGATATTTTCATACATGCGTTTTACCGTTTACAAATGAAATGCACTGGCTTCCCGAGTGGCGCAGCTGTTCAAAGGCACTGCATCGCAGTGTTGCGGAGTCACTAAAGCCTGGGGTTTGATCCCAGGCTGTGTCACAACCGGCTGTGACCGGGAGTCCCATAGGGACAAGTGGCGCAAGATCTTCTGGGTTAGGGGATTGTTATGCAAGGGGGGGGGGGGGGCTTTACTTGTAATAACACTTAAGATTACCACCAACAAATCAAAATATGTTTAAAATTTCAGATTCTTCAAAGTAGCCACCCGTTGCAATTGATGACAGCTTTGCATTCTCTCAACCAGCTTCATGAGGTGGAATGCTTTTCCAACCGTCTTTAAGGAGTTCCCACATATGCTGAGCACTTGTTGAATCCTTTACTTTCACTCTGCGTTCCAACTCATCTCAAACCATCTCAATTGGGTTGAGGCCAGGTCATCTGATACAGCACTCCATCACTCTCCTTCTTGGTCAAATAGCTAAATATGGCTGCAGAATGCTGTGGTAGCCATGCTGGTTAAGTGTGCCTTGATTTCTAAATGAATCACAGACCGTGTTACCAGTAAAGCACCCCCACACCATCACAACTCCTCCTATATGCTTCACGGTGGGAACCACACATGCAGAGATCATCTGTTCACCTACTCTGCGCCTCACAAAGACACGACGGTTGGAACCAAAAATCTCAAATTTGAACTCATCAGACCAAAGGACAGATTTCCACCAGTCTAATGTCCATTGTTCGTGTTTCTTGGCCCTAGCAAGTCTCTTCTTATTATTGGGGTCCTGTAGTAGTTTTTTTTTTGTTGCAGCAATTCGACCATGAAGGCCTGTTACATACACCCAGTCTCCTTTGAACAGTTGATGTTGAGATGTGCCTGTTACTTGAACTCTGTGAGGTGCAATCTGAGGTGCAGTTAATTGCCAATTTATGAGGCTGGTAACTCTAATGAACTGTTCCCTTGCGGCAGAGGTAACTGTGGGTCTTCCTTTCCTGTGGCGGTCCTCATGAGAGCCAGTTCATCAAAGCACTTGATGTTTTTTTGCGACTGCACTTTAAGAAACTTTCAATGTTGAAATGTTCTGTATTGACTGACCTTAATGTCTGAAAGTAACGATGGACTATCATTTCTCTTTACTTATTTCAGCTGTTTTTGCCATAATTTGGACTTTTATCAAATAGTGCTATCTTCTGTAAACCACCCCTACCTTGTCACAACACAACTGATTGGATCAAACACATTAAGAAGTAAAGACATTACACAACTTAACTTTTAACAAGGCACACCTGTTAATTTAAATTCATTCCAGGTGACTACATCATTAAGCTGGTTGAGAGAATACCAAGAGTGTGCAAAGCTGTCATCAAGGCAAAGGGTGGTAACTTTGAAGAATCTCAAATGTAACATATATTTTGATTTTCTTAACAGTTTTTGGTTATTACATGATACCATATGTGTTATTTCATAGTGTTGATGTCTTCACTATTATTCTACAATGTAAAAAATTAAGAAAAATCCTTGAATGAGTAGATGTGTCCAAACTTTTGACTGGTACTGTATATACATACATACACCAAGACATAAAACAACAAACGTTTCAATGTTGTTTTTATGAAGCGCACACCATAATAAAGACTGGTAACCTCCATGTGTATAGCTTGTTGTTTATGTTGGCCAATCAAAGTGGCAAAGAGACTCAATGTGTAGCAGCAAGTGGAGTGGGAGTTCACTAATGCAATGCAAGATGGAATAACAGTACGAAAATAAAAGTTAGGTTACAACGAGCAACCTGCGGGGAGAAAGCGCATCGTCCTCAATTAGCCTAGCTAGCATCTGTAGGTTTCTCTAGTCAAGACCGCTGAAGGTGTAATAAGATGAGACACTTATTACACTGGCACTGTTATATGGGATGACAGAATGATAAATAACAGGGTGGCTGCTGCAAGTTAGCTTGCCTTGGCCGTAGCTGAGTAGTGTCTCTCTCTCTCTCTGTCTCTTTCTCTGACCATCTGCTCGCTCCCATCTCACCGACACCTCCGCAGCTGCACCAATAGAGTACCAACCTCTCCCATGCCCAGCAGTGCTGAGGTTAAAAACTTGTTTTTCGAATATCCGGATATCCGACCCCAAAAATATATGATACTATTCTACTAGTGGAGTTATTTCAGACCTCCATCCTTAGTTGAAGTTTTCAGAAACATCTATTCTAATTTACAATAAAATAGGGACTCCAAAATGACATTATAGGCCTACATTATTCA